>NC_045443.1:89249342-89396203 GCF_002776525.5 Piliocolobus tephrosceles | reverse complement strand
AGGAGGAGGAGGAGGAGGAGGAGGAGGGAGAAGAAGAAGAGGAAAAGATGAAGAAGAGAAGAAGAAGAAAAGAAGAGAAGAAGAAGAAAAGAAGGAGGAGGAGAAGGAGGAGAAGAAAGAAGAAGAAGAAGCTGCTCAAATAAACATATTATCTTGTATGTATCTCTGGAACAGAAAAGATTTTCTACCTTTAAAAACAATGGTAAATCTCAAGAAGAAATGCTTAAGAGAAGTAATATTATCAAATGCATATCAAATTTTTTGAAAGGCAAAAAAGTTAGAAATGAATTTGTTATAATCAAACATTAATATTTTAGTACAGAAAGAACACTATATTTAAATTAAAATATTAAGATCCTAATAGGTAGTGAACATAGAAGGATAATTAATAAAGTAGATATGAGTAGACAATAAATGAAAAAGATTAATAACATAATCATACTAGGGAATATTTACAATGTACAAGGAACCATGCTATGTACTTTATACATATTATTTCATTTAATCCCCAAAATACTAAAAGCTCGATTCTATTATAAGTCCTGGTTTATAGATGAATAAATAGGTAGAAATGAGCCAGGGGGCCTTAGGGCTGAGTTTTACTTCTCAATTCCTTTTGTATTGATTAAATTTAGCCTGTTGTTATTCTCGTTATCCTCATCAAGGAGAGTGTCAATAAATATTTATTGTTCATGGTAATATATAGAAGCAGCCAAAGACTCACTTGACTTGTACAGTATTACCTATAGCAAATTATAACATACTAGAGTGGATGTGAACAAATAAGGAAACATTTCACATTATTGAATTAGAATACAATATTATTAAAACATCAAGTTTTCTTATGTAATTTGCAGGGTTTGTTAAAAATCCTACAAAATCTTATTACGAAAATTATTCTAAAATTTCTTTGGAACCTTAGGAAAAAAGTTAGTAAAAAATTTACAGAGGTAATACAAGAGGAAGTTCTTTTATTGTTGTGTCTTTAAGCTTTTAAAAAATATGCTCTTGTATCTTTTAAAGCATTTTGAAAAAGTTGTGTCCATATTACCTTTCTTTTTAGTTTTTCAAGGCCAAGAATTTGATTTTCAATTAACTTTATAGAGGTCTATATGCATTTTGAAGATTTAGTAAATGTATTTGATGGAAAATAACTTAAGAAGATTTTGTTTATTGAAGCTGAGGGAAAAAAATAAGACTTGCAAACCAATTGATTCCAACATCTGTCATGTTTGGACAGAGTGTTTAAACAACAGTTTGAATACAAATTCAGTTTTGGCTGGAAAACAAGTTCTTATTTCAGAGATGGTTTACTTCAAAAACATTTTGAGGATAAATGTTTTTTTACCTTTTCCAAACATTTATGCTAATTCAAGCATGGGCAAGTTTAAAAGCAGAAAGGAGAAAAGTCTTGAAAAAGGAAGAATTGAAGATACTAGTGAGACAATTGGGCCCCTATGATCCCAGCATGAAGCCTTGTGCATTTGATTTCTCCTTTCCCTCCATCACTCTTGTCAAATCCGTCAACCAGTCTTAGGAATTGTCTACAGTGCCTCCCAAGTTGTCCCCGTTTCCTCCTAGTTGCATTGCTAGCATTGCAATGCAGGCCTTGACCTTTTTACTCCTAGACTATTATACTAATTTATTATTCCATTTCCCTATTTCTGGATTATCTTACCTTCCATCTGTTGCCAGGTGATCACTGGACACATTTTCTTAAAGGATCACTTTTTCCATATCACTCTCCTTCACAGAATTTTCATTATTTTCTCATTGTCTCTCAATTTGAGTCCTTTAGCTGATAGGAAACTTTCACATCTGATTGGCAACTGTGCAACATGGTCTAATTTGTCTGTTTCTCTGGCCTTGTTTCTAACATTCCTGGATGCTGAGACGTACCTATTTGGGGCCTACTTACTATTCTCCAAGTGCATTTTAACTCCCCTGACTGCATGATTTTGTTCAGGTAATTATCAGTTTTCTTAAATTTGGTTTTCCATTTTTATAATATATTGTGTGAAGGTAGAGGGATTGTCATAAAGTTTGTCTAGATTTTTACGCCAAGGTGTTGCATTTCCTCTCCCCATCTACTTCAAATAGACTCGGGACCAGGAAAGCCAATGGCATAACACTATGTCCAAGGTAAAGGCCTGAGAAACTGGGGGCTGCTGGTGCAAGTTCTGGAGACCAAAGGCCAGAGAATGTGGAGTTCTGATGCTCAAGAGCAAGAAAAGAATGGTGTCACAGCTTCACAAGACAGAGTGAATGAGAATTTGCTTTTCCTCTACCTTTTAGTTCTATCTAAGGCCTCAGCTGACTGCATGGTTCCTGCCCACATTGGATGAGTGTGGGTTTTGCTCACTAAGTCCACTGATTGAAATGCCAGTCTCCAGAAATACTGTCATCAACACACTCAAAATTAACGTTCCATCAGCTATCTGGGTATCTCTTAATTCAGTCAAGTTGACACCTAAAATTAACCATCACATGGGCCTACTAAGAACTCTCTCATACTTTTAAAAATAATAAGTAGGCATAGATAGGAAAATAAATGATAATACTGCATATTTAGTTAAATCAGAAACACTTCCTGGCTCTAGTCAGATTGTAGAAAGCTAGAATGTTGCTTCCACCTTAACAATAACGAAAAGCCACATAATCTTCAAAATCATAATTTTTCTTGACCTCATCAGAGAATTGATAACACAAGGAAACTAATTAGCCAAAAATCTGAAGAAATACAGGCACCTCCAAGGAGAAGTAGGGATGTGAGTACTGGTTCACCTCGACACTGGTTTACCTGGGGCAGAATGAGGGAAGAAGACTGAGTTATCACAAAAGTGAATAAAAAATTTCAGATACATTTTTGATTGAATTATTAAAAGACAAGGGTGGCTTCCTGGGTGTATAGAACCCACGGGTGCTGCAGATGCAAGAGGAGTTTGTGTTTGTGCACATGTTCCTCTCCATAGACTACACAGTGCACCCTTGAGAAAGATGGAGAACAGGGCAGGAGCTTAAAAACACTTTCTCCTTGATACCAAGTTGGCAGTGGGTGGAGTGCAGCAACCATTGTGGAAAACACATGACACTTGGTCCTGATCCTTCCCTCATATCTTTCCTACAGGAAAAAAAGCTTCTATCTTTGGGGGGAAGAACAGAAAACCCTATTGCTCCAATTGCACAGTTAAGATCTATTGCAGCTGATCAGGTACCAGAAAAAAGAAATTCTTCATCACTGGGGGAAGAGCAGAAACCCACCCTCTACCCAGATCTACCCAGATCATTAGAAATCTCCTTTTGTTGGAGAGTCGTAGGATCACTGAAAAAGCCCTGTACCCAAGACCCAGAGACATAGGACCCACCTAAGAGAGAGGATGAACCAGCACAAGAGAAAACTTCCCTCTATCATTCAAACATCAGGTTAGCAAATGTCAAGAAACATGTCACAACAGTGTGCCACTGTGGCCGCAGCAAAGAATGGAGAAAGACCCTTTCAGGGGCACAGTGTCTCAAGAAAGCCTAAAGCAGGGGCTGGATGCGGTGGCTCAGGGGCTGGATGCAGTGGCTCAAGCCTGTAATCCCAGCACTTTGGAAGACCAAGGCTGGCGGATCACCTGAGGTCCGGAGTTCAAGACCATCCTGGCCAACATGGTGAAACCCAGTCTCTACTAAAAATACAAAAAATTAGCTGGGCATGGTGGCAGATACCTGTAATCCCGGCTACTCAGGAGGTTGAGGCAGCAGAATTGCTTGAACACAGGAGGCGGAGGTTGCAGTGAGCCGAGATCATACGTTTGCACTCCAGCCTGGGCAACAAGAGCAAAACTCTGTCTTGGTGGGAAAAAAAAAAAAAAAAGCCTAAAGCTGAGGTTGAAAGTGGTTGGAACATTGAGAGAAACCCTACTCTAAGCACAAGGTAGTATGAAAGGAATTTGAAACTGCTGGTGCATGAGGGTAATGAGAGCAACATCACAACCCAACCCCAGCTCAGCTTCAGACTAGATTGATTCATCAACTAAAAATCACAGGAAAAACCAAGGTAACAAAGATGATGATTGCCTTTGATAGGATTATCAGTAGACTAGACATAGACAAGAAAAGAATTCATAAACTTGACAATATATTAGTAGAAATTACTCAAAGTAATAGATATAAGAGTTAAAAAATAATAAAATTTTTAAAAAGAACATCTGAGAGCTGTGGGACAATATCAAATAGTCTAGTACCTACATAATGGGTATCTTAGGAGAAGAAAGAGAGAAGAAAAATTTGAAGATTAAGAATTACAGTAGATTTCTCATCTGAAACTATAGAAGGCAAGAGACTGTAGAGTAACATCTTTAAATTGGCAGGGAGAAAAAAAAAAACCCTGTTAATCCAGAATTTTTCACCCAGCAAAATATCTTCCATTATTTAAGGGATAAATTGTGACTTTTTCAGACAAACAAAAACTGAATTAATTCCCATGAAAACTGCATTACAAAAAAAGTGTTAAAGAATGTCTTTCAGATAGAAAGGTTTTAATACCACATAGAAACTTGGATCTATATAGAGGAAGAGTGCTGAAAATAGTAAAAATACATTTTAATATAAAAATTATTTTTAATTTTTTAATCACCAAGAGATAATGGTTTGTTTAAAGCAAAAACAGTGGCAATCTATTCTGGGTATGTAGTATGTGTAAAAATGAAATATCTGATCATACTAGCATGAATAACGGAAGGGAGAAGTTGGTGGTATACTGTTGTAAGTTTATTATACTACAAGCAAAGTATTATAATATTATTTTAAGCTAGACTATGATTAATTGAAGAGTTATATTTTAAACCTTATGACAACCACTATTTTTTTTAAATTTTACTTTAATTTCTGGGATACAAGTGCAGAACATGCAGGTTTGTCACATAGGTATACGTGAGTCATGGTGATTTGCTGCACCTATCAACCCATCATCTAGATTTTAAGCCTCACACGAATTAGGTATTTGTCCTAATGCTCTCTCTCTCCTTTCCCCTAACCCCCTGATAGACCCCAGTGTGTGATGTTCCTCTCCCTGTGTCCATACATTCTCATTGTTCGGCTCCCAATTATGAGTGAGAACATGAGGTGTTTGGTCTTCTGTTCCTGTGTTAGTTTGCTGAGAATGATGTCTTCTAGCTTCATCCATCTCCCTGCTAAGGACATGAACTCATTCTTTTTAATGGCTGCATAGTATTCCATGGTGTATACATGCTACATTTTCTTTATCCAGTCTGTCATTGATGGACATTTGGGTTAGTTCCAAGTCTTTGCTATTGTATGTAGTGCTGCAATAAACATATGTGTGCATGTGTCTTTATAGCTGAATTATTTATAATCCTTTCGGTATATACCCAGTAATGGGATTGCTGGGTCAAATGGTATTTCTCGTTCTAGATCCTTGAGAAATAGCCACACTGTCTTCCACAATGGCTGAACTAATTTACACTCCCACCAACTATGTAAAAGTGTTCCTATTTCTCCACATCCTCTCCAGCATCTGTTGTTTCCTGACTTTTTAATGATTGCCATTCTAACTGGCATGAGATGGTATCTCATTGTGGTTTTGATTTGCATTTCTCTAATGACCACTGATGATGAGCTTTTTTTCATATGTTTGTTGGCTGCATGCATGTCTTCTCATGAAAAGTGTCTGTTCATATGCTTCACCCAATTTTGATATGGTTGTTTGTTTTTTTCTTGTAAATTTGTTTAAATTCCTTGCAGATTCTGGATATTAGACCTTTGTCAGATGGGATAGATTGCAAAAATTTCCTCCCATTCTGCAGCTTGCCTGTTTATGATAATTTGTTTTTTGTTTGTTTGTTTGCTGTGAAGAAGCTCTTTAGTTTAATTAGATCCCATTTGTCAATAAAAACTTGTTTTAAAGGTTTAAATCATAATAAGATAAAAATACAGGCCTATCTTGAAGATATTCTGGATTCAGTTCCAGACCACGGCAAAAAGCAACAACAACAACAACAAAAAGAATATCACAATAAAGTGAGTCACAAAATTTTTTGGCTTCCCAGTGAATTTAAAAGTTATGTTTACACTACACTGTAGTCTATTAAGTATGCAATAGCTTTTTCTCTTAAAAGGTAGTATACATCCCTTAATTTAAAAAATACTTTCTGGCTAATAAACGCTAATGATTATCTGAGCTTTCAGCAAATCATAGTCTATGCTGGTGGAGGGTTTTACCTCAATGTTGATGGCTGCTAAATGATCAGGATGGTGGTTGCTGAAGGTTGGGGTGACTGTGACATTTCTTAAAATAAGACAACAGTAAAGTTTGCTGCATTGATTCACTCTTGCTTTCATGAAAGATTTCTCTGTAGCCTGCGATGGTGGTTGATAGCATTTTACTCATAGTAGAACTTCTTTCAAAGTTGAAGTCAGTCTTAAACCCTGCCACTGCTTTATCAACTAAGTTTATGTAACACTGTAAATTCTATGTTGTCATTTCAATGATGTTCACAACATCTTCCCTAGAAGTAGTTTTCTTCTCAAGAAATCACTTTCTTCACTCACATGAGTAGCAACTCCTCATCCATTCCAGTTTTATCATGAAATTGCAGCAATTCAGTTGCCTCTTCAGACTCCTCTTCTAATTCGAATTCTCTTGTTCTTTCCTCCACATCTGCAGTTACTTCCTCTACTCAAGTCATGAATCCTTCAGAGTTATCCATGAGAGCTGGAGTCAGCTTTTTCAAACACCTGTTCATATTGATATTTGACTTTCTTCCATGAATTATGAGTATTCTTAATGGCATCTAGAATGGTGAATAATTTCCAGAGGATTTTCAATGTACTTTGCTCAGATTCATTAAAGGAGTCACTATCTATGTCAACAATAACCTTATGAAACGTATTTTTTTTTTTTTTTTTTTTTTGGCTTTTTCAAGAGATGGGATCTCCCCTGTATCACCTAGCCTGAAGTACAGTGGCATAATTATAGCTCACTGAAGTCTTGAACTACTGGGCTCAAGCAATCCTTCTGCTTCAGCCTACCAGTTAGCTGGGACCATAGGCATGTGCCACTGTGCCGGGATAATTTTTTTTTTAAATTTTTTGTACAGATGTTGCCCAGGCTGGTTTCAAACTCCTGGCCCCAAGCAATCCTCCCACCTCTGCCCCCAAAAGAGAGGTGGCATGAACAACCACATGTGGCCTTGAAATGTATTTCTTAAGTAATAATACTTAAAAGTGAAAATTACTCTTTGACTCATGATTGTAGAATGAATGTTGTATTAGCAGGCATTAAAATAACATTACTTTCCATGTACATCTCCATCGGAGCTCTTGGGTGACCAGGTGCATTGTCAATGAACAGCAATATTTTGAAAGGTGTCTTTTTTTTTTTCCCGAACAATAGGTCTCAACAGATGGCTTAAAATATTTCAGTAAATCATTCTGTAAACAGCTGTACTGTCATCCAGACTTTGTTGTTTTATTTATAGAACACAGAGAGAGTCAATTTAGCATGATTTTTACAGGCACAAGACTTTTTGAAATGGTAAATGAACACTGGTTTCAACTCAAAAAGTTACTAACCGTGTTAATCCCTAACAATAGAGTAAACCTGTCCTTTGGAGCTTTGAAGTCAGGCATTGACTTTTCCTCTCTAGTTATGAAAGTCCTAGAAGGTATTTCTTCTAATATAAGGCTGTTTCATCTGCATTGAAAATCGGTTGTTTAGTGTAGCCACCTTCATCAATGATCTTAGCTAGATCTTCTGGATCACTTGCTGCAACTTCTCCATCAAGCACTTACTACTTCACCTTGTGCTTTTGTGTTATGGAGGTAGCTTCTTTCCTTAAATCTCATGAAGCAACCTCTACTAGCTTACTAATTTTCTTCTGCAGCTTCCTCATCTCTTTGAGGCTTCATAAAATTGCAGAGAGTTAGAGCTTTGCTCTAGATTAGGCTTTAGTTTAAGGGAAAGGTGTGACTGGTTTGATCTCGTATCCAGACCACTAAAACTCTCCCTATCAGCAATAAGGCTGTTTTTCTTTCTTATCATTCATATGTTCACTAGAATAGCACTTGGAATTTTCTTGAAGAACTTTTCCTTTCCCTTTACAACTTGACTGTTTGGCACAAGAGACTTCACTTTTGGCCTGTTGCAGCTTTCCACATGCTTTTCTCAGTAAGGCTAATCATTTCTAGCTTTTGATTTATAGTGAGAGCTGTGTAACTCTTCCTTTCACTTAAATATTTAGAGGACATTGTAGGTTTATTAACTGGCCTAATTTCCATATTGTTGTGTCTCAGGCTATAGGGAGGCCCAAGGTGAGGGAGAGAGATGGTAGAACAGCCAGTTGGTGCAGCAATCAGAACACATACAATATTTACCCACTGTGTTTGCTGTCAGATTGGTGTGGTTTACAGTGCCCCAAAACAATTACAATAGCAACAGCAAAAATCACTAATCACAGATTACCCATGACAGATATGACAATAAGGAAAAAGGTTTAAATATTTTGAGAACTATGAAAACGTGACACAGATATGAAGTGAGCAAATGCTGTTTGAAAAATGGTGCCAATTGACTTGTTGGTAGAAGGGTTGTCACAAAGCTTCAATTAGTAAAAAATGCAGTATCTGTGAAGCACAACAGAGCAAGGTGAATAAAAAGAGGTATGCTTGTGTTCCCTTTCTGGTTACCCCACTCTATTCAGTACAATGTTATTGTCATTCTCTTTTAAAATTTGATTTCATTTACATATTGCTTTTCTTTTTATAGCCTCTTTTTAGACCTATCTGCAATAGTTTCATATTATAGAGATTTTTAAGAACTACATATAGATTTTTACCTTGACATTCTGTACAAATGAAATGCAGATTTACATTTGAACAAAAAACAAAACAGGACAAAAACAAAGTTATATCACAATTATGCTAAAAACTACATTACTTATCTGAGTTAGAGGATACAAGAGATAAAGAAAACTGGTTTAAATATGAAACTTGAAAAATGATAATGCCAATAGAAAACATCTTTGCAATATGCCCCTCCTGTGAACACGTGTAGAAATTTGATTTGCAATAGAAGCAGCAGACCTTTTGAACAAGGAAAGAAATTAATATGTACAAACACATGATCTATGATACATCAGAGACTGGAAAAACCACATGCTTATTCTAATAAAATATAGTATCAACATAAAATAAGAAGTGATTATTGATAATCTTAGGGCAGAAAGAGATGAAAGCAATGCTCAAATAAGGTTTTCATTTGGTCTTTCTATATCTATATTCATTATGCCTCAATTTTAATAAAGTACACATAAAAAGTAGAGCCAAAATTTGGCAATAAACTATGCATTCTCTATTTATCCCCCTGGGTCACCTTAGGATGATCTGTTGTTTTGATGGTCAACAGGAAATATTTAAGTTTATCTAAACCTGGCAAAACCATGTACAGGATTTGCAGTTAGATTGGATTTGAATGTAGGCTTGTGCAAGTTCCTTAACATTCTTGAACTTTATCTTCAAATGGGGCAAATATTTAGAGATTTTGCTGGATTCATTGGTAAACACAGGTAGAACACCAAGTAAGGGAATGTATTTATCAATTATTCATTGGTAAATACAGGTAGAACACCAAGTAAGATGCTCAACATTTAGTACATGATAGGGATTAATCTAATCAAGAAAGCAATGTGGTGGAAATAACCTGGATTGAAAGACTGGACAATTTTTTTTTTCTGCTCCTGATTCTGAAGGAACCGTAGCGACTTGTGCTACCCCTCTGGCCTTCAATTTCCTCCTCTCTAAGATGAGGAAGTTGGAATATCAGCTAGTTAAACATTTTTATAGTAAACAAACCCTTTGTGCAAATGTAATCTTAGACAAAAGGTCAGTGTTTGAAAGTTGTAAAGGCAGTGCCGGTGGAATCAAGCTAAAGAAGTGGAGCAGGAGCCAAACTTTCCCTCTCCCTATTGCCCGGAGCTGCTTGAGGCACCACAGAGGACGTCTTGGATTCAGCAGAGGACAGGAATAAATGATTGCCAAGAAGCTTTGGAACAAGTCTCTCTGCTCTCTTGATGTTTGCATAGTGTGTTACCTGGATGATTTTTCATTAAGTCAATTATTTATTGCATTTCTCTTAGAAGGGTCCCACACAGTAGTCTTACAACAAAAGCAATAGACTTTTAATGATTAAAAAAATTTAGTGACCCAGTTCATTGCTCTGAACTCATAATATTAAAGATTGAATCAATTTGTCATAACAGATTGGCATATATATGTGCTTCTAGTCAGGTCGCATATTAGTATGTTGGGCCTCTCTATTGCCTGAGACACAACAATATGGAAATTAGGCCAATTAATATACCTACATTGCCCTCTAAGTGTTTAAGTGAAAGGAATGTCCCATACAAAATATCGTAACTGGTAACTTGAGGACAATGTGCACATCTGTTTTTACTTGTCATTTAATTTCCATCAGATAGGTGTCATCAGCTTCATACTACTCAAAACTCCCAAAGGTTAATTAATAATTTTGTGGAATATCCTCACTTCTAAATTAGATTTAATTAACTGTATACTAGGTTCTGTTCTCATTTTATCTTCAAATAACCCTTTGCAGGAGGTATCATTATTGTCATTTTATAGATGTAGAAAATGTAACTCAAGTTTAAGGAACTTACCTGAAATCACAAAGGGCTATTAAGTGGCAAGGCCAATATTTGATTCAGATTCCTGTTTCTTTTTTTTTAAGACAGTCTCCTTTTTTTTTTTTTTTCTTTAAGACAGAGTCTCGCTTGGCCACCCAGACTAGAGAGCAGTGGCACAATCTCAGCTCACTGCAACCTCTGCCTCCCAGGCTCAAGCGCTTCTCCCACCCCAGCCTCTTGAGTAGCTGGGACTATAGGTGCCTGCCACCACACCTGGGTAATATTTGTAGTTTAGTAGAGATGGGGTTTCACCATGTTGGCCAGGCTGTTCTTGAACTTCCAACATCAAAGTGATCCGCCCGCCTCAGCCTCCCAAAGTGCTGGAATTACAGGCATTACAGGAATTACACCGCACTTAGCCAGAGCCTAGGTTTCTTGATGACATATTCAGTTCTTTTTTTTTGCTAAGCTATGAGAGCCAGTGGAAATTCAGACAGAACAATGCACCAGCTTTTCTTTATTGAGAATTTCAAGCAGTTCAGAGAAACTTTCTGAATCGTCTGATGACACAGAGTTAATAAGTATTCAGGCTGGCCTGGATTTTTCAAAGGCATAATGGGTAAATATTCTTCATGTTTTAAATTGTAGTAAAAACATTTGCATTCTGATATTAATATTTATTGATTTTTTTGAGGTTCAATGAATAGTTCTCATGATAATTTCTAGATCTTTATAGAAAACCTGCATTCATAAATAACAAATTGTGTCATTATCTACATCTGTTCTCATTTTCTATAGGCTTAAAAATTCTGTATTATGGGAGCCAAAAGAAATGACTGCCAACCAGTGTCTCTATCGAATTTTAGCTCATTTTCTCACTTAATTCTTTATTTGAGAATGAAATGCTTATCCAAAATAAATAAGGGACATACTAAACTGCAATGATTAGCATGCAATGAGTGTCAGATTCCATTTTCTTATGGAAATTGAGCAAAATCCAACATTTTAGCAATACTATTGTGATGTCAGCTGTCCGATTAGGCTGTTATAACTACAGGAGTTACTACCTTACTTACTTAATTAATTAATTTACTTTGAGGCAAAGTCTCGCTCAGTTGCCCAGGCTGGAGTGCCGTGGTGTGATTTTGGCTCACTACAGCCTCCACCTCCTGGGTTCAAGTGATTATTCTGCCTCAACCTCCTGAGTAGCTGGCATTACAGATGTGCGCCATCATGCCCGGCCAATTTTTGTATTTTTAATAGAGTCGGGGTTTCATTGTGAGTTCAAGGCCAGGCCGGTCTTGAACTCCTTACTTCAGGTAATCCGCCAACCTTGGCCTCCCAAAGTGCTGGGATTACAGGCATGAGCCACTGTGCCCGGCCAGGAGTTACCCCTTTAATATCACATTATGACATCATTAGCTTGAACTATGTCATGGCAGTATGAAAATTAGCAATTTTCATGTTTTAAAAGAGACAATATGAACTTTTCCTGCTGCTTGAACTTGTTTTATGTGTGTGTGTCAGAGTACGGGTGGTGACAGAGGACATATGGAGCAAAGTTATATTTTAAAGTAATAATAAGTTGCTTTTGAAAAGTGTGTATATTCAGAAATAAAATCTAATGTGTATTTTAAAAATAAAAAACAAGATGAGTCCTTTTATATTATTATTATTATTATTAATTATTATTGTATACCCTTTGTTAACTGTCTGAAATTTTTTTCTGGAGCAAGATGAACCAGAAATAAGCAAGCAAACAAACTGAAAAATGCACTACTACTTTATAACCTCCAAATTTACCTACTGAAGCCATATTAAAAGTATATTTTGAATGGATGAATAAAAAATGTTATCATCTTTTAACTAGTGGCAAAATGCCCTTTTTAAAATTTGGCAGACATATTCTGTTTTTATTATAACTTCAAGCTGCACAGTGCGATTTCTAAAGCACTTTAACATGCATTAGTATTATTTCAACTTCAAATAACCTTAGAATGTGGTCAGAGCAACTATCCATATATTTGTTTCGCAGATGAGGAAATTGGGTTTTGACTTTCCCTAGGTCACACAGATTCATTTTTATTGTTTGTTATCTATATGATCTTGAAAAAAGTGACTGCTCTATATCTCAGTTTGACCTCTATAAAATGAGAATAACAAGTAGATCTGTCTTGCAAGATTGTTGTGGGAAATAAATGAGATAAACCATCACAAAATCTTAGTACAGTGCCTGAAACATGGTAAACATCTGTAAATGTTAACTGTTGCTCTTCTTATAGCTTTTTTAGAAAATTGGGAAAGATAATTAGATTATAGAAAAGCATAGAGACTTCTATAACACCATATTTTATGAATACTTCTATGATATCTACATAATGTTAAAGGTCATTCATTTATTTGCTCATAATTGCTTTTTGTTCTCTTTGCTCATGGGATTCATTTTGTTTCTTGCCAATGTGTATCCTCTAGTAGTTCTTTCATGAAGGCCTGTGAGTCACAAAGATGCTTACACTTTGTGCATCTGAGATATTCCCTATTTCTGCTTTCATTTCTAAATGATGATTTTGCAGAGAGGAGACTGTGGTTGTGGCCAGTGAAGAATCTTATGTCCATCTGTCTTTTTTCTCTAATAGCTTTTAGAATCCTGTTGTTATCCTTGCTACTTTACAGCTTCATTATTATATAATGCATCAACGTAGGGACTTACCTTTATTTATTTTGTTTGATAATAGGCAATCTTTTTTTTTTTCCTTTTGTGTAGGCTGGAGTGCAGTGTTGTGCTTTTGGCTCACTGCAACCTCCAGCTCCTGGGTTCAAGTGATCCTCCCGCCTCAGCCTCTCCACTATTGGGGTTACAGGTGCCCACCACCATGTCCGGCTAATATTTATATTTTTAGTAGAAACGGGGGTTTCACCATGTTAGCCAGGTTGATCTCGAACTCCTGACCTCAAGTGTTCCACCCGCCTTGGTCTCCCAAAGTGCTGGGATTACAGGTGTGAGCCAGGGCACCCTGCTAAGCAATCACATTGAATTGGACATTTACATATTAATCAAAGTTAATACTGCTTAAAGTGTTATTTTCCCACCATCTCCTCTATTATTTTCCTCTGGAACTCCTGTTAAATATATTTTTAGAACTTCTCATTCTATACTTCATATCTCTTAACATCTCAAGAATGTTTTCCCATCACTTAATTTTTTAGTGAAATATTTCACCTGCATTTTGGGTGACTTTGTCTGATCTATTTTTACATGTTCTTTCTTTTTCTGTACTTGCTCTAATTTTTATTTTTAGAATTTTTATTTTGCTCTTTAAAATCTGCTTATTCTTTTTTTATAAAATAATTTATTGTTTTTGATTATCTTCCACTTTTTCTTTATTTTCTTAAACATACTCATTTTAAAATTGCATTCTCTTTGTAGTAATCTGAGTTTCCTTGGATGTAATCCATTCCCTTTACTTTCTTTTCTTTTTTTTTTTCTTTTCTTTTTTTTTGAGACGGAGTCTCGCTGTGTCGCCCAGGCTGGAGTGCAGTGGCGAGATCTCGGCTCACTGCAAGCTCCGCCTCCCGGGTTCATGCCATTCTCCTGCCTCAGCCTCCCCAGTAGCTGGGACTACAGGTGTCCGCCACGACGCCCTACTAATTTTTTGTATTTTTAGTAGAGATGGGGTTTCACCCTGTTAGCCAGGATGGTCTCGATTTCCTGACCTCGTGATCTGCCTGCCTTGGCCTCCCAAAGTGCTGGGATTACAGGCGTGAGCCACTGCGCACAGCCAATTTGTTCCCTTTTCTTTTCTTCTGATTCTTTCCCATTTGGTTTCCTTTTGGCATCATAGGTTCTCTCTGTGAGCACATTTTGGAATGGATAATGTTACCATGTGTGTTCTGAGTGGTGTAGACTTTCTGTCTACCCCCAAGGAACTTCAGATTAGTATAAAGAGAATGCAATCTTAAAATGAGAGTGTTTAAATTTTCAAGGAAATTAAGAAAAAATAGAAAATAATGTACAAACAATAAATTATCTTACAAAGAAAGGTTAAGCAGATATTAAAGGGCCAAATAGAAATCTTGAGTACCTCTATGGAGCCCTGGGAAAGGCAAGAGCCTCATTTCAGTGTTTGCTCAAGTTCTGGGCTTGGAATTTTCATGCTCTTTGAATCCATACAGGAATTCAAGTCCCGTGATGGGTACAGGTTTAAGGCTGCCGGGTTTAGCAACTTACTCTGTTTTTTTATTCATGGCTTCAAATGGGCCTCAGTCTTGTTTACTATGAGAGAAAAAAAGAGGAAGTAAAAAGGAAAGACGCCTATTAGAATACTGCGACCTTGTATTCAGCAACATGTACCCATAACTCAGAACAGGATGTTATCATCTGTCCCTAGGAAGGCCGCATTCAGTTGAAAGCCTCAATGTTTCTGCCAGCAGTGCTTGCTTCAAAATATTCCTGGCTGTGTAAGGCCTTATCTCTGTGGGCACAGCATATCCACGGCATTTCCCTCCATGCTGCCTTTCCTGGTGCTAGAATGGACACTTGTCTTGTGGGAATATTTTGTTCTTGCTTTTAATTTTCTTTCCCTGATGGCCAAGGTAATACAAGCTTATGTTAAAAGGAAAATATAGAAAAATCTCAAAAAAGTAGGGGGGAAAGTCACTTATACTCTTATTGCAGTAATATTCTGATATATATCCTACAGTCCTTTTGGACTCTATTTTTATCCTTTTCATAATTAAGATAATACTAAAAATACTTTTTTAAAAAAATCTACTTTTGTTGCTTACAACTATAGTAAAATCATTTCATGAGGTGTGATGTTAAGGGTTCTAAAAGGCCTTCTTCACTAAAACCTTTACCGCCATTGGCTTGTTAAGGATTTCTGAAATTCTGGTATTGGATGTTCATTTCTTTAGATCTAATAGACAGTTGTCAGTTGCTTTACTGGTGAAGTAAACCAGAGTGATCAGCCATTAATACTTTATCAATCATTGATGGCTTCTGTAGCTTCGTAGATTGCATGCTTGTTTTCCTTAGTTAAATTTCAAGAGTGTGACAGGCCAACCTAGGAGAGTATAAGGTGACAGGGGTGTATGGCAGAAAAGGGCAGGTGCATGCATGGGGTAGATAGATGTAGACGATGGTCCTGTGGAGTATATTAAAATATTTGCATGTAACCACTTGCTCTGAGTAGCAGTCCAAAGGCCAGGTCCATGATTTGAGGGTCAAATGGAGTTAAAAGCCTGGCTCTTTCACTTTCTAGTGGTGTGTCTGAAGTACACTGCTCAAGTCTTCAATTCTCAGTGTTTTCATGCGTAATAGGGAGTTACTGAAGCCTACTTCAAGGTCATTGCGAAAAGTAAATGAGGAAATGCAAGTGTTTGATTCATAGTAATTGTACACTAGATGTTTCCTTTTCACCCTACTTCCCCCCAGACCCTCAACAGCCCTGTTTTATTACGTAAGTACTTAGAAAAATGGGCTTTCCACAGCTCGGTCAATCAGAACGGCCTTAGCCACAGCAGGACCAAGAATATGGTAATACTAAACCATGCTGATTCATATCACGTTTCAGTATGGTTGTTCAGCTATAGTCAGCCTCTTGGTGTGGTGTACTGAGCTGGTGATAGTAAAGTACCTAGCACATCATATGTACAAAATAAATGTGTGTTCAATGAAGGTTTACAGACTCAACCTTCATTAGCACATAGAAATTTTATGGTCAGAAACCCCTTAGAAAGTAGTCTTTAGTTGTTTTTTATGATTATTTACACGTCGTGTATTCTTAAAAATTTTTATGAAAGCTTCTTGATAATACAAGTATATACTTTATTAAATTATTATTAAATTAAGAAGAATTGAAGCTGAAATCTGATACCATAGAAATGTAAGTTCAAAGACCCCTCTGAAGCTCTTTTCCTTACTCCCATTTCTTCAAAAACAATTTTTCAGTTTTCAGAATTATAATGTCTACCATTTTAAACTATGTGGTTATACAATTCAACTACGAAGCTTAGTGTTTTATATAGAATTGCTAAAAGTCAGGCCCGATATTAAATTAGAACTTAAATAGTCTGGAAATTAGCCTGCACATCTTGACCATTATTTAATAATGGTTTGCTGAGACTTATAAAGGAGCAGAAAAAGAAGTTGGTTTTGCAAAAGGAAATACACACAGAAACTTACTTTCATTCAGACAATCTTAATAATGTTTCATCAGAATCATTGCTCCTGGCACACAGTATAGGTGAAAGTACTTGGGATAAAAAGCCAGCATAACTGTAGGAAATTTAGTTAATCTATTAATGCAGCTCTCTCGAGATGCTCTTCAAGTTTGTAGCATTTACATTCTGGATACTTGAGTTTTGGATACTTATGTTTGCCACCAAGACATCCTTCCACATCCTTCCAATTGAGACTCGGGTATTTAGAGAGTTTATGGGTGAGATGACATGACAAAAGTAAAAAAAAAAATATAGCAAAAAAGTTTTGAGTACCCACTCTTTGCAGTATAAAAACATAACAGCCCTTGTTCTTCAAGAGTGTAACAACATTTTCATCAGCTGTCATTATTACAAATTGAATTAGTGACGTGCTATTAACTATTTTCATTAAGTCATGACAAATATAGGTTGTTAGCACTGTTTCATATAGCTAGCAGGGAGAAGAAAAGCATGGAGCTCTATTCCTTTGCTTTTTTCCCCTGAAAATGAAGATAATAAAGTCTCCCTGCAAAATTATGGTCAGGATTAAATGGGATAACACCCAGGAAAATGCTCTGCAAACGCTAAAACAATGGGTTCCAAAATGTGGTTCCTAGGCCAGCAGCATGGGCGCCACCTGGGAACCTGCTGGGACAGCAAATTCTTGCGCCCCCCTCCCAGACCGGCTAAATCAGAAACTCTGGCGATGGGTCTCAGCAATCTGTGTTTCCGCTACCCCTTCAGGTGATTCCTGTGCTTGCCGAAGATTAAGAACCACTATCCTAAAGCGTTATACAAATGTCAGGCATTGCTATTCTATGATATTCAAAGACCCAAGACACCCATTGTCCCTAAAATATCGCGTGCTCATTGGCCTGTCCTCTGCCTTCAATTTGCATAAGTAATGAACAAGAGTGAATCAAAAAACGATATCCCCCTTTTCCTTCTCCAAAAAATCTCCAGTATTAATTGCCCCTGAATGACCTGATTAATCAACAGTACATCAGCTGGGATGAACCTTTTCCCACTACCACCCATTGTCTCTGAAATGAGACTTGAGGACTCTTAAGTAGCCACTCCTTCAACAACACCACAGCAGGTTTAGGGAACAGCTGCCATAAAAGAAAGAAAGCGGGTCGGACACAGTACCTCCGATCTGTAATCCCAGCACTTTGGGAGGCCAAGGCAGGTGGATCACGAGGTCAGGAAATCAAGACCATCCCGGCTAACCCATCCTGGCTAACACGGTGAAACCCTGTCTCTACTGAAAATGCGTCTTTACTGAAAATGCAAAATATTAGCCTGGCGTGGTGGCCGTAGTGCCAGCTATTTGGAAGGCTGAGGCAGGAGAATGGCGTAAACCCGGGAAGCGGAGCTTGCAGTGAGCCGAGATTGCTCCACTGCACTCCAGTCTGGGCGACAGAGCGAGACTCCATCTTAAAAAAAAAAAAAAAAGAGGAAGCTGCTACATTTGAAATTTACCTACTATTAAAAGCCTCCCTCAAAACTAAAATATAAGGATGGTTTAGAGTTAACTGTTTTACGAGCAAGGTAAGATTAAAAGGGACTAAATCTTCCACCATTGTTGAGACAAAAGGTGAGGCAACAAAACAGATTTTCATCTTGCTTTCCTTGGGGTGTCATCTAAAATGTTTGCAGGAGACTCAGGGCAACAGCCACATTTTGGAAACATTCACTCTGTGTCACATACAGTGCTAAATACTTCGAGTGTGTTATCTCATTTACTTTTATTTACACACTCAAGAGGTGTGTGCTAACATGGGTCTTGTTCACTGATGAAGAAAAATGGCACAGAAAACTTAACTAATTGGCCAAGTCACACAACTGGTGCTTATCAGAGGCACAATTTGAAGACAGGTTCTAACTGCAAAGTCCATACAAGTAATTGCTCTACGTTATTGACTTTCAGAATTTATGAATATCATCCGTTTAATCTGGAGAAACACGTCTTATAGTTGGCCACTCTCATGGTTCTTGTCACCTTCTGTTGTTTGGAGGAATCTAAGGATTTATGGAAGTTATGTTGGTATATCAGAAGCTGGTTGGTATATATTTGGTGAGTATATATTTTGTTCTTTGTTCAGTTCCAACTTCTCTATAAATAGCCTCCCGATAACCTCATCCATGATGTACCAGCAAAGTATTCCTGCCAGCTGTTTAATTCCGTGGGGCCTTCCCTTTCTGGTCATAGTCTATTGGATCAGGAATAAGTTCCTGACAGAGATTAGGCTGGTAAGTATAGTTCTTGGAGGAAGATTTGAATCTGGGACTAAATTATAGCATTTGGGTCCCATGTAGACTAAAACACAGAGGCCACAGGGACCAATGCTCAAAGGAGAGACATTGTCTCAATTGTATTTCAGTTCTTGGTTTCAATTCCCTTTTGAAGCCCGATTTTTTAAGGATACCCTCATATCTCTACCATGAACTCCCCTTTTTCCACTTAAGTTAGGCTCAGAAACAATTGACCATCTAATTGGTTGATGGGAAACACCTGCTGACAACTCAGCAACTGTCACATAAGATTTTGGCACTCATGGACCATTATTTCCTGGCTGCCTGGTGGGGTCCTTTAGTGTCCTACCAACTCCATCTCCTTATCCTTTCCTCTCTAGTAAACTTGGTTGCTTGGATGCTTGATGATATATTTGCTTATTCTTTCACCCCTCTTGGTTTATATCTACACACGTACACACCTCTACTCTCCCTGCTCCCCACATGTTGTATGGATCTTGCCAATGGCCCTTTTATACATTTTGTCAAGTTCCAGATTCTGCAAGCTGCCAGTTATCCTCCTCAAACTTCATTACTATGAATTGTAATTCACTGCTCTGGAACAGTGAGTTATCTTTTTAGTGACTTACGCAGTTAAACCAAGTTGTAAAATTCAGTGCCAAATCCCTATAGTGCAAACTTTAAACATTATGATTTTAAATGCTCTCCTGTTTCAATGTGTTCAGCATCCCATTAGACACTACCACTAATGCATTCTATATCTTATTCCATAACCTCTAAAAATGGATAAATAATGTTTCAAAAAAGACTTATGGAAACTTAAAGTTGGAAGATAACCAACATTTTCCAAATGCAGGGGTCCTTGCTGCAACCCTCGTGAGTTTAAGTTATTGAACCTCTCAAACACTTTAAGTGGTGGAGAGTTGCAGAGTCTTCTAAATGAGCATTTTATTCTCTTAAAATAAAACCTACCTATTTGTCATATCCAAATTTTGCTACATAAAGCACCTTAGAGTGAATATACTCCCGGTACCTATGATAGATTGGTTTCTAAATTTTCCTTTCTTTTTTTTTTTTTTTTTTTTTTGAGAAGGAGTCTTGCTCTGTCGCCCAGGCTGGAGTGCAGTGGCCGGATCTCAGCTCACTGCAAGCTCCGCCTCCCGGGTTTACGCCATTCTTTTGCCTCAGCCTCCCGAGTAGCTGGGACTACAGGCCTCCCCCACCTCGCCCAGCTAGTTTTTTTGTATTTTTCAGTAGAGACGGGGTTTCACCGTGTTCACCAGGATGGTCTCTATCTCCTGACCTCGTGATCCGCCCGTCTCAGCCTCCCAAAGTGCTGGGATTGCAGGCTTGAGCCACCGCGCCTGGCCAATTTTCATTTCTTAAGGTCAACAATACCAACCTCCTTCAACAGTTTTTCATTAAGTGGTTTTAAAGGGTTATGGTCATTTGATGTCCTTTTTCTGAACAATATCTTATTTCACAGAGTCTTTTTTAAATGTGTTTAATGTGTTCAAAATTGAAATATCATTGGCATGTGATCTGGATTCCTATCACTGTGGAAGTAGATAGGGACCACATTTATTTTCCTAATACCTATATCAGGTTGTTGTCTCCTAGGATCTTTTTCACATGTTATATTGTCAAGTCAAGATCTATTAACATGGTTTTAAGCAAGAAAAAAATGTAGGATTACCATTGTGACAATAAGGTATCATTGAGAAAATTGGTCACCTTTAACTTTCCATGCACCTTTGCCCACTGACTCAGCCACAGTCATCCTCATTTTCTCTCCAATTCTTTTTTTTTTTTTTAGGTTGAGATGACCCTTCTTTTTATCACAGCTCACTTTTCTACCCATGGAATCCATTCTTTTCTTTCTTATTGGAAGCTTGTCTTATTCTTCTTTCACTCTTCTCTCTTACTGACTCAGCCCTCTGTGCCTCTAAACTGTCTCAAATCTCTTCCATTACAAATGAAACAGGTTCTCTCTGGTAGCTACTACCTTATCTCTGTCCTTTCATTACTAAGTTTTTGAAGAAATGCATGCTTTCTTCTCTTTTCTGATTTAGTTTTTAAAATACACTTTAATTTGGCTTCCATCTGAACCACTTTACTGAAACTGCACCCATTGAGTCTAACAATTGGTTTGACTGTGAAATTCGCAGGTTATTTTAAGATTCTCATCTTAATGGACTTCTGAGTTACATTTAATACTGTAAATCACATCTTTCTTGAAACTCTATTTGCATGGCTTCCAAGACCCAGAACTCGTAGAGGTTTTCCCATGTCCCTCTAACCTTTCTTTCCTTCATTTTTTCCTTTTTCTCCATAAACTTCTTTTCCTTTTCTTCTGGCTTTTAAACCCTGGAGGACCCAAAGTAACATGGGATTATTTGAGTTCCTGCTCCTTAATATGACTTTGTGTTTTCATGGCTTCTCCAATATCATCTGTCACCATTTCCTGCTCTGCCTTTTAGCGCTCAGAGATTTCTGTGTACACTCTCCTAGTTTTCACCTCTGTGTCTTTCTCATGTTGTGCCCTTTAGCCAGAATAAAACCCTTTCAGCTCACAGGTCTTCTTCACTTGTACATCTTCTTCCCCCCGTCACTCTTCATTGGATGAGCTAAATGCTGCTTCTCTGTACTGTATAAATGGCCCATCCCTACACTTTTCTTTTTACAGATCTCCCTCTTCAAGTGGACTGAGTATTATGAGAAACTGGGATAAAATATTTTTCATTTTTTTAAATATCTGCATCTCTCAGCAAAGGACCTGAATAAATGATCAACCACTGTATGGAATTTTGCTATTTACATTGCTCTATATTTTTATAAACATCATTTTGTGTTTATCTTTTATTATAGCTAGTTTTAGTCCAGCATTCCAGGCTGTTCTCTTTTTAATTTTCCACTTGACTATCAGTGCTATTCATCATCTTGCCATTCTTTTCAGTACTGGCAGATTAGATATGTGCCCTATTAGTTTTTATTCAAATCATTTACAGAAAACATTGAATAGGACTGATCCTGTGGTAGAATTCTGGAACTGGTGAGTGGTATCCTAGCATCTAATGTCTTGCTCTTTTTTTCACAACTAGCCAAAATAAAGCCATCTTTGCCAAATAGCTCAGTTGCAGATTGGGCTTATGCATTGATTTCAGCTACTGTCTTACATCTCTTCCCTGCACAAATGTACTATTTAATGTCTTCGTTACAAGAGAATGTGAAGGAAATCTTTGATGAAAACTTGTGTTATAGCAACAGTCTCAGTCTTTCATCATTGGATAACTAGCAAAGAGTTATCAGGAGAAAGGATTATATGGGTTAAAGCAATTTTATTTTTTAATGAGGAATATAAGAACATGGACATTTTCCATTGGTTGTATCAGAACCCCTGTATTAACAAGTGCAAAACACACTTTCTATTTACCATTATTTGCATTGAAGAAATATATAATTATGTCTTCTGGAATTACATACAGCATAATTTTAATATTGGTTGCAGAAAACTAAATATTAGTAATTAATTGAGTATATCTGTGTGCCAGGAACATTTTGAGATCTTTTTATGTATTATTTGTTAGTCAGAATAACTCTGTGAAGGAAGTATTATTTATTTATATGTTTTACAAATGAGAAATTGAAGCAGAGAGAGGTTAAGTAACCTATCCAAGGTTATATAATCAGTAAATTCAAGGCTCATCAGGCTCAGTTCTAGAAAATTCTCAAGTATATACTCATGTTGACACAAATTCCATCACTATTCTACCTAACAAACAGCTATGCCCTTCTTAGAAAGCAACGTCATATCCTTCAATATAATACACCCAGTTCTCCTTGTGTGCAATTCTGTGGGTGAGTGGGCAGTTTTCTTGAGCTTGGAATACAAATAATGAAAACCCTGGTGGGTGGAGAAGCTAAAAAAATTAGTTCCTTCTGCTCATTATCTTGTAATAATTTGTTTTTGATGGGCTTAGAAGGGAATTGGGAATGAAAAAAGACCCACACCATCTTCTTTATGGTAGTCATCATCATTATTTTCAGTTTGGTAGAAAATGTTCTATCCCTTTCCCAGTATATCTCCCTTGTTCCATGAATAGAAACTTGGCCTTTTAAAATTTATTAGGAAGACAGCATGGGTTTTCCCCTCTACCAGTGCCTACACCCAACTTTGCTCCTCCTTGCTGGGGCAGCAGTGAATCATATGCCTGAGGGATGGCTGGACCTGGTGGAGATCCCCATGAGACCTGCCCTTGTCTAGCTTGAGATCTTTTCTATACCATATTTCAACCTTATTGCCAAACAGTAAGTGAATTAGTTAGTCATGGCTTCTTCCTCCTGCTCCTGGATAGGTAACATTGTTTCAGGGTACGAGGAATGTAGGACTCCTTTTGTTCAGGGGTGTAAGCTGAATTTCTAAATCCAGGGTTAAAGGTGGAACTGTGACTCTTTGACTCCTCTTTCAATATTTATTGAACACCTACCATGTTCATAGATCATTCTAGGTCTATGGAGATTCCACAATGAACAAAACTAGCAGTGACTCTGCCCCCAAGGATGGTACATTCTAGTCAGGGAAGACAGACAGACAGACAAAAATATATAAAATACATCAAATAATAAAGAGAGTTGGGAAGAAGAATAAAGTAGGTAAGGGGGAATAGAGAGTGCATAGTTGGGTGGAGTGGTGCTATTTTCCATGGAGTGGTCAAGGAAAGCCTCTCTGACTGTTTAAAATTTGAGCAGAGAGTGAGGAAGTGAGTCCAGTGGCTACCTGGGATAAGAATTTTTTCTTTTTTTTACAATAGTAAAGACACAGAATCAAACCAGGTGGCCATCAACTTTGGATTTGATAAAGAAAATGTGGCACATACACACCATGGAATACTATGCAGTCATAAAAAAGAACAAAAAGGCAGCTTAATTTAGGAAGGTAGCAGTGGAGGTGTAAGCACTAATTAAAGTTAGAAGCAATAGATACATGCCTTTTGTGGCAACATGGATGCAGCTAGAGGCCATTATCCTAAGCTAACTAACGCAAGAAACAGAAAACCAAACACTATATGTATTTGAATGGAGTTAAACATCGAGTATACATGGACATGAAGATTAGAATTGTAGACACTGAGAAATACAGGGTGGGGGAGTGAGGGACGGAGGCAAGAGCTGAAAAACTACCTGTTGTGTACCATGTTTATTACCTGGGAAGTAGAGACATTCATACTCCAAACCTCAGCATCATGCAATATATCTTTGTAAGAAACCTGCACATGTACACTCTGAACCTATAATAAAAGTTGGAAATAAATAAATAAATATCTAAAAACAACAGACACTGGCAAGGCTGCCAAGAAAGGGGAATACTTATACACTGCTGGTGGGAATGTAAATTAGTCTAGTCATGTGAAAAGCAGTTTGAAGATTTCTCAAAGAGCCAAAGAACTAAGAGTTAAACTACCATTTGATCCAGCAACTCCATTACTGGGTATATACCCAAAGGAAAATAAGTCATTCTGCCAAAAAGAATTTCCAAAGAGCAAGTTCAGAAAATCTTGAGGCAAGCTAAAACTTGCTTTTTTATTTTTTTATTTTTATTTTGGAGTGACGTAGGGAGGCCAGTGTGGCTGGAACAGAATGAGTAAAAGAGGAAAGTGTAATAGTTGAGTACAGAGAGAAAGAAGAAAACAAATTCATGCAGGACTCCAATAGCCAAAGTAAAGAATTTTAATTTTACTTTGTGAGAGATGGGAAAGCAGGATTTTGAAATGTGGGGTAACGTAATATGACTTGTCTATTGAAAAAATAATTCTTAATTTAGTGTGGAATATAGATGCCATGGGGAAATTGTGGACATAGGGAGAGTGGCCAGGAGGCTATTGTAAGAGTTTAATTAGGAGATAAAGGCAGTTTAATTTAAGGGGATAGCAGTGGAGGCTGTAAGTATTGACGTATTCTGGATGTATTTTAAAGTAAGAGGCAACAGAATTTGCAAGTAGATTGAGTATGGGGTTTGATACTGTCTATGTGATAATTTATATTTTTATTAAGTAGTTGTTTTAAAATTTATTTTTGTTTTTAAAGCTTAAATATACAAATAATTAGAGGAGCAAAATACATCCCTGTAAGCCCAGATTCTACACTCATTCATATTTGACACATCTGCTTTAATTCTCTCCTTTTGTGTCTGTTGAATTATTTTAAAGCAATCTCATGGACAGTAAACTGGAGATTAATACAGGATATCAAAGAGGGAGAAGTGGATGGGATAGTCTGATGTTATGAGAATATGGAAGGGGGAACGATCTGGAAATTTTAATGAAGAAACAAGCAGGATACTTATTTCCCCTTTAGGTCCAATAGGATGAATATGGTACAGAAAAATTAACCATCTTCTAAGAAGGCTGCAGGTAAAATAACTAGCAAATCTAGTTTCTGCTATATAAAAAGGTGAAGGAACTATTCAGATAAGAGACTGAGGATGTATAAGATCTTGCCAATGATGGACTATGGGTAAAGAGTTTCAGGAATTGGAGAGGGAAGGGAGACGGGGACAAAATAAGAGATTATGGAGCTATGCGATGGTTAAACATGGAGCGTGAGGGTTACCTGTGATTCTAAAGCTTCTTGAGGTAACAGACATAACAACAATAAATGTGGTTTCCGGGCAGAAAATGGTGGCATGGTTGTGGATTTTAGAGTGCAGGGAATTCTGGGTATCAGAAACCCACATTTCATACTTGGTGGTGGATACAGGTGGTTAAAGGAAAGATAGTTTTACTCTGAGTTCACATATCTCACTCTTAACTCCCATTGGGCGATGAGTTGATGAGGTGTAGCAATCTAGCTTCGTTCAAACACATGCTAAAACAAAAACGTGACCAATAAAAAAACCATACTGTAAATTGTTTTCCATATTTGTTCACTAACACATGTAGCACACTTTGGGAATCATTGCTCAATACTGCCTCTCTTTGCACCACCTTAACTGTGAATAATATCCAGGAATGTAAAAAATAGAAGTAGATGTAGAGGTTACTTGCTGAACACCACCATACTGGGTATTATGAAAAATATGAAGATGAGAGGAAGATGGTTTCTCAAGGCACTTACACACTTTTGGGGAAACAGGCATGTAAGTAATCACCTATGACAGAATTCAGAAGTAAAAGTAATATTTTGTGCAAGTATAGAAATGATAAATTCCAGGAATAGGAGGAGTATAGGGCAGGGGATCTGGGAAGTTGCTATACAGGAAGTGAAATGTGACCCAATGTTTGAAGGAGGGCTGGAATATCTATAGAAAGTGAATGAGGAATGGATAGTTCAGGCAGAAAGAAGAACTTTACAAAGTTACAAAGGCACAAATGTGACTAATCTTCGTTCATCTAGCCAATAGGGTGAGAACTTTTGGGGATTATCTTTGATTCCTCCTCTCCCTCACTCTTGTGACATCTGTCATCAAATAGTATTGGTAACACGTTTACAAAGTCTCTTGAATCATCCACTCTCTTCTACTCCCACTGCCATATCCTGAGTTCAAGCCTACTTTACCTTCTTTCCTCTTCCCTAGACTATTGCAACTAACTTCTCACTGGTTTACCAGCTTCTGATCTATCTTCATTCTAATTCCTTTCAGACACTGCCTCTGGAACTCCTTGCCGAATACACAACTGTGCTATTTTCCTGCCTAGAGCATTGATGGTAAAATAGAGTTTTCAATGTCTGTCACTCAAGGCCTTTCCACATCTCACCTCAATCCCTTTTCTACTCTAATTTCTGGCCTTACATTCTCTAAGTCACCATGTGTTTCACCTATAATAAACAGTTTTGCTCCTTAAATGATGCCTTACATTTTTTTCCCCTGAGTTTGCATCTTTGCTGAAACTACCAATCCCAGCCTTCAGAGTCTTTCCCTTTCTCTCTGCTTAATTGATCCTCTGAGGTCAAATTCAATGTTACTTCCTTCTGAGAAGCTTTTCTCAACTTCTACCCCTGTCAAAATGAATCACTCTTTAGACATTGCTTCTGCCACGTAGACCATGCTTTGTATCATAATGATTTATATTAATTCCCATTCCTCCACTGGACTGTGACCTCCTTGGAAAAAAAGGCCATGTTTTTGTTTCTCTGGGCTCACCAAAGATCCCCCTTAGGAATAGTAAATATGCCTTTTCCATTTCTGGCTCTCTTTACATTATTATTGTATAAAATCATTTTCTTTTACTTAAAGGTATACTATCTTCTAGAATTAAAACTCTACAAATTATAAACCACTTTTGTCATTAGATTCAGTCTGACATGGTGCTGAAAGCCACTGAACGTGGCCAATTATATGATGAGTTCCAAGAATTAGATCATAGCATGCCCAAGCAGGTAGTTAGTTTATCATCAGGGAAATTCATAGCCTTGACTTAACTTGTAGACATGTGAGAATATTTTTTCTTTTTGCTACACCCAGTTTTAAAAATAATGTTGTCCTTTATAACTGGAGGGAAGCATGTCATATTTAAGAATAAATTATCTTACTCAGGCAAAAATACAAGATCAGGTTGAAGATATTTTCAGCATTCAGAAATAGGACACGAGGTCTTGGGAACTGTAACATTAAATTGGGTAGAAATATATTAAATAGACTAAAACATAGTGTTTTATGATTGAGTGCATTTCTAGTATCTGGTCCTATGAACTATTCAGACTGAACTAAGATTCTCATTACAGCTTAACTGAAATAATGAACTCGCTGTTGAATAAGGGGTAAGAAAGTAAATCATGATGTCTCTAGTCTTGGCCTGATTCATTCAGCTTCTAGAAGATTTTCCCCCTTTGTCATTAGTATAAAATAATAATGGAAGGTTATATATATGAACAATGAGCCTAATAATCATTAGTCATTTAAGTCATGTGACTTCTTGCTCTGAATGCCTTTTTAAAAACATACTTTGTTGTAACTTACAATGTGAAACCTGTAAGATATTTAAATGAACATTGAAACCAGCGTAAGATCCAGTTTTGTGCTTTAAAATCATATAAATTTTACCTGATGAAAATTCTAAAGTTTTCTCAAATTCACATTATTAAGAAATTCTTCAACAATTTTTGTGTGCACTTCCATGCTCCTCCCCGACCTAATCTCCAAACTTCTCCAGTCAGTTACCATAGCAGACACTAAACAACGTAGAAAATACATTTGTTTCCATTGAAGGAATACACACACATACACACACACACACACACACACACAGAGAGAGAACAAATAAATATTTAAAGGCACAGAAGGATATCTGTAAAGATATTCTCCTCAGAATTATCTTGGTTTCAGAAGATACATTATTATGTTCATTAACAGGAGCACAGAAGACAGTTTGCTTTTTATAATATAAGTACAAATTGTAGAAGTATCTCAGATTGCAGAATCAGGCTATACATATATGCACTACATTTTAGAGAAAGAATATATATTAATGTATGAAGTGGAAAGTAAATAAAAGGTAAGATAAATTTTGCTTTAACAGTTGTTATATTATTTACAAAAGTGAAGCCAAGGTTGTCATTTTTAGAAATCATGTCAGATGAATATTAGTTAAAGGAATTGAGAATTTCATCCTGAGAAAGAGAGAACTAAAGAAAGAGACAAAAGTTTTTAATATTTAAAGATCTCCCTGGAGAAGTAGAAATAGGCCTGTTTTGTATTACACAGACTGGCTTCTGAATGCTGCAATTCCTCAGCCTACCTCTTCCTGTTAACCTTGGGGTGTGCTGCAAATTGAGACAAACCAAGTCTGGGGGAGGAAGAGGGAGTTACCAGGAAGGTGGCTAAGTGTGTGAAATCACATCAAGAGTTTTAATGATGGCCTTGCCCTTTATTCTAGTGTTTCTGTAGAATCTTATTAACAGTAGCGATGGTAACAATAACAAGACAGTAATAGCTTTATTCTTCTAAGTACTTTATAGACTGCATGTAAAATAAATGTACCTTGACAATAAAGCAGCAGCATTCTTAGATTATTTTTATTTGTTCATTTAAAAATATCTTACCTATGAACGCAAATATATTTTCATATGAAAAAAAGACAATCCTAAGATACCGATATAACCAGGATGATTCAGTCTTTGAAACAAAGGTATGATTTCAGAGAATAAATAGGGCTCTATTGAGAAAGATATAAATGGAGTCTCACAAATAAGCTGTGATTTTAATGGGCTTCATTATACTGTTCAACTAAAATTAAAAATTCGAGCAATTTTAAAAAATCGCTTATCATTATTGTCTTCCCATTTCATCTTGCTCATTAGAGCTGTTTCTTTGTCATGCCAAAACCTTTTTTGAATCAGGGTGAGACATGAACCTGAATATTTTCTTGACTGTATTCTTGCTTGAGACAATGCAAGAAGTACCAAAGTAATAATATATTTTTAAATAAATATAAATTATTCATTTTATAAAATGAATGTGTATTCATATATATATATACAGAGAGAGAGAGAGAGAAAGAGTCTTTCAGAGCAAAATATTCAATAGTGACAATGGTAATAAAATTATTCACAATATTGGTCTCATAGATGTTTGCTGTAAACAGACATATGTAGAAAATCATTTAGGGGAAGGTCAAATTTACTACCAATTGATTTCTCTAGAGAGTTCTATTTATGAATGCTCTTAGTTTGCATCAAAAGAAAAACTTACAGAGATCACATTATGTTTTGATAAAGGTTTTATAGTTGCTTACACAAAGGTCCTGTCCAATTCTGCCAGTATGTTCTTGCTAGAAATTTACTAGCAAGAGTGTAAATGTATATTGACATACTTACTAAAATTAATTTGGATTTGATCTGCCTCTATCTCTATCCTACTGTTCCCCTCACTATCTGATAAGCAAGCTGCAAATCTTTATCTTCCTCCCTTTCCTTCTTTTTTCATACAGAACAATAGTTCTGTATGTAGTTACAATTTTGAAATAAGTTGTTTATTGATGGTTTCCTAGACCCTGTTGCAGGTACTGCTGTACTCTGCAGGATGATGTTTTACCATACTCCGTTGCAGAGTCTGTGGGATACGTATCCTCTTGCATGGTTCAGGGTATTTAGTGAAGAATAGCACCTTGTCAACGAACACAGAATTTAGAAAGACAGTTGTGATATGTATACATGTAAACACATGCACACACTTGACCATAGTACAGCGTTTACAATGGCGCAAGGAAAGTGTTGTAAGAGTTAGGAGAGGGAGCATTTATTTCTGATAGGCATGGTCATAAAAGCTTCATGAAGAACGCTACATTTGAGCTCAGCTTTGAAGTATGGGTAATCTGTCAAAGAAAATGATAGGGAGGATAAAAATGTAGGTGAAGATAAATAATTTTTTAAATTAAAAGTTGTATATTTTTAGTTTTCATCTGTGGCTGCATGATTCATTTCTAATAAATTTTTCTGAGTGGTGTGAGGTAAACATTAATATTCATTCTTTTCATTTATTTATTAAGTCATTCTAAAACAACTTGTTGAGGCCAGGCGCGGTGGCTCCTACCTGTAATCCCAGCACTCTGGGAGGCTGAGACGGGCGGATCACGAGGTCAGGAGATCGAGACCATCCTGGCTAACACGGTGAAACCCCTTCTCCACTAAAAATACACAAAAAAATTAGCCAGGCCTGGTGGCGGTTGCCTGTAGTCCTGGTTACTCAGGAGGCTGAGGCAGGAGAATGGCATGAACCCGGGAGGTGGAGCTTGCAGTGAGCCGAGATAGCGCCACTGCACTCCAGCCTGGGCGACAGTGTGAGACTCCATCTCAAAACAACAACAACAAGAAAAAAACAACAAAAACAAAAACAAAAAAAGCGAAACAAAAAACCAAAACAAACAAAAAAACTTGTTGAATAGACTTTCCTCTATCTGTTGAATTGTCTTGCCTGTCTTGTCAAAAATCAGTTGACTTTAAATGTATGAGTTTATTTCTGGACTCTTTTTTTTCCATTGATCTATCAGTCTGTGCTTGCACTCATCCTGTCTTGATTACTGTTGTCTGGTAGTAAGTCTTAAGTAGCTTTTGTCTCCACATTTGCTTTTCATTTTTAAAATCATTTTTGGATATTTTAAATCTTTTGAATTTTCATGTAACTTTAGAATCAGCCTGTTAATTTCTATAAGAAAGAATCAGCAGTTTGCCTACTTGGATAAGCAAAGATTTTTAGACTCCATAAAGCACTAACATTAAAGAAAAAACGTGATACATTAGACTTTGTTCAAATTAAAAATCTCTGCTCTTATATTAACTATAAGATATTAAAAATGAAAAAGGTAAAATGCAAACAGAGAAAATCTCTGCAAAACATATATCTGATGAGGAATTTGTATTTAGATTACATGAAGAATCATTACACATCAATAATAAAAGACCAAAATCTAATAAAAATAGGAAAACATCCTGAAAGTCACAAAGTAAGATATATAAATGGACAATAAGTATATGAAATCTGGTCAACATCACTTGTTGTTACATTAAACCACAATGAGTTACCACTTCACCCCAAGTAGAATGACTGAAATTAAAAAGAAAATGGCAAACATAGGAACCTTCATACACTGATGGTTGGAGTGTAGGATGAAAAAACCACTTTGGAAAGCTATAATAATCTCGTATACGATTAAACACACACATACTGCAGGACCCCCAAGTTTTGTCACTAAATATTTATCCAAAAGAAATAAAAACGTGTCTACAAAAAGACTTGTACATAAAAATTCATAGCAACTTTATTTATAGTAGCCTTAAACTGGACACAGTCCAAGTAGTCATCAACAGGAGACTAAATAAACAAATTATGGTATGTTCCCATGATGGGATACTACACAGCAATAAAAAAGGAAAATGCCACTGACTCGTGAAAAATGTGAATGGGTTCTACAGACATTATGTTTAGCTAAAGAAGCCAAACTAAAAGGATGCATTACGTATCAATGTATTTGTACATAATTTGGAAAAATCCAAAACTAACATACATTGAAAGAAATTGGAATAGCATTTGTGGTTGGCATTGGGGTTGATCAGAAAGGAGGACAGAGAACTTTTTGGTTACTGAAAATATTCTCTTTGGTATGGTTTGGGTCTTGTGAGTGTACACATTTGTCATTTGTCAAAACTCATTGTACTATACACTTAAGCTCTCTTCATTTTAATGTATATAAACATTATACCTTAATTTAAAAGGCATATTAAGTAAAGTTTTAAGACTAAAAAAGAGAAGGAAAGCCAAATGTGCAAGTATATATCTACAGAGTGTTGGATATAGAACAGGAAACAGTGAGAGATAACATCAGAGAGCCATCAATGTTAAAGTGCTAGATTTTTTCTTGTTTTTAAATGTGCTGTCAAAGATGGCTTTCAAGGAAGGAAGGAAGTTTAAAGAACAAGCTATTCCACCAGGATGTTCCATAGACTTTGCTCCTAAATACATTTAGAATCCATCCACTTCTCTAGATCGTCATCTATTGTTTTACCCGTGGTCCACGCCACCATCATCCAACTTTTGTCCTGGCAGCTATTCTTGCTTCAGTTCTCAGATTCCTACAATCTTCCATCCTCTACACTGCAACCAGAGAGAGTGATCTTTCATTAACATAAATTTTATGACATCAAATTTCCTGCTTAAAACACTGCAGTATCTCTTAATTGTACTTAGAAGAAAATTCAGACTTGAAGGTTTTACATTATCTGGCTCCTGCCTACCTCTCAATGCTTGTACTTTTCTACTGCTGACTGTTGACCCGCTTCTAACTTAAAAGCTACTACTTTTATCTGTTGTTTTTGGGTAGAGGAAGCTGTAGTTTTTACTCTTTGCTACTCACAGGTTGGTTTTCTCAGCTTTAAGTTATGGCAAGCTGCTCTGACCAGTTGTCATCAGCTAGACCAAAGAATCTGCTGCTTTAAATTCCTGAAATTTTGAATCTTTGATCAATTCGCTGTACTGATGGAAATGGAGTCTAGCCCCTACTTGAGAGTTTTCCTCACCCAAATGACTGTTTCAGAGACACCACTATTTTGTCAATTTTGAAATTTAGAACAAGGCCTAATTCTAGGTCTCTGCCTTGTGTTCATGGAACACTTCAAGCTAAATTTATATTTTCATGACTTTTCTTCCCTTTCTGGACTCTGTCTCATCTCCAAATTGTTAGTGGTTTTTGCTGTTCTCATTCGAGCAACCACATGATTATGGGAACCTACAAACTGGGAGCAGAACCAGTGATTAAGATGGGGCATGTAGAGTTTGGAACAACTTATTAACTTCTGGGTGTGGCCCACACGAATCTGGCAAGCTCAGACTCATAGCATTTCTCCTTGAATTTACCCTGGGGAAGAGGCTTAGTTAGCAGTTCTTTAAAGAGTCCAGGGTTTGGTGCCAGGTGTTTTCCTTGTAAAACAGCTGACCAACTTTACACAATGCAATCAGAGTCTTGGGTTGCCTCCCACAAGGAAAAACGGGTGACCCATTTCAGTTAACACCACAGAAAACTTTCTCAGAGACCAGAAATGATCTTGGGGAACAAGGAAAGTGACTATTAATTGAATTTTGTATAACTTTTTTATTGTAGAAAACTACACATAACATGAAACTTACAATTTCCACTATTTTAAAGCATACAATTCAGTAGCATTAAGAACATTCATAACATGATGCATCTATCACTATTATTTAGTTCCAGAACTATTTCATTACATGAAAAAGAAACCTTGTACCCCGTTAAGCTATTATTTCTAACTACCCCCTCAACCCCTGGAAATCACAAATCTGCTATCTATCTCTATGAATTTGCTTATTCTGTATATTTCAAATAAATAAAATCATACACTATGCAGCCTTTTGTGTCTGCTTCTTTTACTTTTAGCATGTTTTCAAGCTTCACTGGTGTTGTAGCATTTAACAGAACTACATTCCTTTTTATGGCTGAATAATATTCTATTATATGGATATACTACATCTTCCTTATCTGTTTATCTGTTGATGAACATTTGGGTTGTTTCTACCTTTACGCTATTATCAGTTGTGCTACCATGAATATTATTGCAAACAGTTTTGTTTGCACACCTGTTTTCAATTACTTTGACATATGTCTAGGAGTGGACTTGCCAGGTTTTATGCTAATTCTGTTTTTTAACTTTATTAAGGCACTGCCAAACTGCTTTCTATAGTGATGGAGCAGTCTTACATTCTTGTCAATCATGTATGAGAGTCAGTTTTGAAGCATTTTTGAGTATTTTATGAAGGTGCCCGTACCTATAAGTGAATCATTAAATAATATTTAAATGGCAGTAAACGAAAACTGATTTGTGTTTTTAAAATAAGGTGAATTTATCTTCTCCTTCTCGACTGAATTCTCCCTCACCTCTTCCCTCCACCAAGAGATGAGAATGGACTATGATGGCTAATTTTGAGTCAGGTCCCAGGAAGTTCTGAAAGCTACTTGCTAGGGCACCCATATGTAAAAAGTTTGCCTGTGTAGTGTTTTGAAATAGTCACAGCTCAGATGTGAAGAAATATTAACATCACTTTACCTTTTCTATTACTGAGCTCTATTTAGCTCTGGTGCCCTCATTTTTGCTGCTGTTAAAAACCTCTTCATCTTGGCACTGAAAGCTAATATGGTCTCTTCTGGTTTAAACATTTGAAACTCAGTGGAACTGTTAATTCCACTCAGAATTTAGTCATTAACTCAAAAGTCAAACTACCTACAAGGGCTGTTCTCTGTTCTCCTGGCCCTGGCCCTCCCCACTGCCTCCCTCCATCCCAGGAATTTACAATCATCATGGCCCTGGAGGTGTATTTGGTCCACACGTCTTTGTCAGGTCCCCACTACCTCTGCTTGGTCTTTTAGTGTTAACTTTGTCCTTGATATATTTGTGTTAACTGTACCAGCCAAGCCTTTAGGAATGTACCAGAATTTTCTAGCGATATCCATAGCGTTGCCCATACCCTATGAAAATAAAATGTGGCTCCCCTGAACTCAGATCCTAGGTTTCCTCGAATCCCCTGGACCACTCAGCATTTATGTCACTCTCTCAGTCTTTCAACCTGTGGGTGATGTGTGATAAGTCCAGTGGATCTCGTAGCATTTGCCCATCATCCTATTTCCTTAGTCATAAAGTAGGGTCATTGGTTTGATGCAATGTTATGTGGGAATCCAATTTAGTGGCTGGAACTGTAAGCCCTAAACAGTAGTTCTGGTTGAAGTCTTGTAGATAGAAAATTCAATTCACATCCAGAATTTGCACTGACAATTCAAAATGAATCTTTGTTTCTTCCAGAGTAGAAGGGCTTCAATGAAGTCAACTTATAGCACTAAGTGGATTGTTGATTCCTCAATGGATGAGGCTGTATAAGGGGATCAACATTAATCAATGTTGCTGACAGGTTGTACATTCAGCAGCAGCCTTGCTAAATGGAAATCCATAATTGTGGTTCAGTGCAGGGCCTTTTTCTCTGCCATCATTGTTCTACATTTACAAACACATTGCACCAGCTCTAGGATAGCAGGTAACAGAGGCTGACTGATGTCAACTGTCCAAGTTATTCTCTGTACTTGGTTGCTTGGTGTCTCCTCCTTGGAAGATACTCTATAGTGGTGGTAACATATAATGCAAATGTAAAGATCTCTTTTCAAGCCAAAGTTCTATCCACATGCTTCGATTCTACATTTTCTGATGCTTGATTTTCTAGTGTTTCTTCTTCCAAGTCTCCAACTAACCAGATAAACTATTGGTTGAGGCTTTGTATATTTTATGTCAGGATATTTCTCTTTCCACATAAAGAAAATGAGGCATATTGCCTGAAGATCTGCCCACTGGGAGAATTTCACCTCACAGACCTCACCTTCAAGATCATCACTTAATGGGAATGCAGTGTAGCCAAAGTCCATTTTTGGCTTATAACCCACATACTGACCCACATTCATGGTCATGAGACAGCCCATCCATGAATCAAGCTTGACTTTCTTCCCCCTTCATCAGCTTGCGGTAGGAAGAATCATGAATGGAATCACCATGAGTGACATGGGTTCACCTCTTGTGCCTTACATTTGTATCTCTGGCCCTGCCTTGGCTTTGATCCCAGATATTTCTCTTCCAGCATATGTTGGATAACTTCTGGAACTGTCCAATTTGGTGAGTCTGGTAGAACCCAGCTCCTATTGGGAAGTTTTGGATTTGAAATCACTTTGTACATCATGGCCAGGCACTTAGCCTTTCCAGTACCAATTATCACACTTAAGCAGTTGTTAAAAAAGGGTATAATTATCTGCTACAGACGGCATGACCTTTTTTCAGAACTCTAAAGGAGATTCTCCTATTGGGATTTGAACGTCTAATAATTTAGGTTCTGCTGAGTCAAGTGGCCCAAATGGCAAGACCCTCTACATCACAGCCTAGACTTGCTGCTGGGAGAGCCATTTCTTGCCCTGGCTTCCACTCAAAGCTGGTGGCCTTTCATATCACCTGGCTTATGAGTCAGAAAAATATTCAGATATAGGCTGTCTCCAGGATTGGGACATGAATTTGGTTGAAGTGGCTCTCTTCCATTGAGAGCAATTTCTAGAAGGCTGACAGCCCTTGACTGTCAGCTGGTAGCATTCTCAGTATTTGAGGGTAATTTCAGTCCCTAAAAGGGATAACAGCAGCACATAACAGAGTCCACTACAGCTTCAAATCAGTGGCAGTTAGACTGACAGCTAACTTATCAGTAGCAACAAAGGATGCCAGAGACAGTGGAATAATATTAGAAATGTACTGAAAAAATAATTGCCAAACTAATATTCTGTATTCATCCAGTATCCTTCATGAATTAGTGTAAAATAAAAAAAAAAATTCAGGAAGAAAAGGAAAAAAGAGAAGAGAATTTGCCCTTAGCAACCCCTCACTAAAGCAATTAATTTTAAAGGACATATTTCAGGAAGAATGAAAATGGTCTGAAATTGGTGCAAGAAAAAATGAAGAACAAATAATATAGTTGAAATGTGTGTAAATTTAAGTGAATATTGACTGTATAAAATAGCAATAATAATGTCATGTAGGTTTTATTTTAAAATCTCCTAACATATTGCTAATATCTGAATTATACATAGTATATTTAAGTATATTTGTATACTTAAAATTTGATACTTCCTAGAAAAGCTGGAGTACAGAGTTACACGGGTATAAATTTGGGTATAAATCATGGTGCAGACACATACAGTGTCTTCTCTAAGAAAAACACATAAACCAAGAAACAGAAAATAAACAAGAATACACAAACAAATACTAACAATTCTATGAAAATAAACAGCTGTAAATATGGACCATTACATAGAATTTCACATTCCTGCTATGGTTTTTATGGTGATTACTTAATAACAGATGCTAAAAATTAAATAAATAAGCTGCAAGGGTTGAATTGCATTATTTCTGGGTTTTTTTTTTGTTTTTTTTGTTTTTAATTCCCCCTTAAGAGATCATTCTCAACCACTTGTCTAGTATATATTGATTGAAAGCCATTTGGAAATCACTCCATCTGTCAATGAAATGCAAACACCTATGTAGGGAAATGAGCCAGCTGTTTAAATGCTCAGAGCTTCACTAGACAAAGACATTCTCTTCCTTAACACAGGCTCTGTTTAAACTATTCTAAAACAATGACTCATTCAGGGAAAAATTCAGTATTTCCAGATTGTGTAAATACAACCATTATTTATAAAAAGATTTATAAGAAGGCCTGGTATTAACTACTTCCCAGTTGAGGAATTGCTAAGCGCTAGAGTTAAACTCATGTGTATCTGTGTATGTGTATTTGGTGAATTCAGAATTGTTTATATTTGTGGGCCACACTTAAAAATCAAGTTCTCCTTATTTTGCAAAATCAACTATCAAGCTCGGAAAAGATAGAAGCGTTACAAGTAGTAGCATAATTTATAAATCTAAATAGCCTATCTATATCATACAGAAATTAGCAAATATTTTTACATAAACAAAGACATACCATTGTCAATTATTCTTAATTATTTTCTCATCAAGGAAAATTGAGTGACATGTAGATTCTGAATTTTGCCTGGGATTGAATACCAGTTTCATCTCTGGTTTATTATATGGCATTGAGTAAGGCACTTCTCCTCCCTGAGCCTTGGTTTCCACATCTTTTTTTTTTTTTCTTTTTGAGACAGAGTGTCACTCTGTCACCTAGGTTGGAGTGCAGTGGCAGGATCTCAGCTTACTGCAACCTTTGCCTCCCGGGTTCAAGGCATTCTTCTCCCTCAGTCTCCCGAGTAGCTGGGATTATAGGTACCCACTACTGCTCCCAGCTAATTTTTGTATTTTTAGTAGAGACAGAGCTTCCCCATGTTGGCCAGGCTGTTCTCAAACTCCTGACCTCAAGTGATCCGCCCACCTTGGCCTCCCAAAGTGCTGGGATTACAGATGTAAGCCACCATGCCTGGCGGGTTTCCACATCTTTTGAATGGCAAAATTATGTTTTGTAATTTTTTTTATTATACTTTAGATTCTAGGGTACATGTGCACAACGTGCAGGTTTGTTACATAGGTATACATGTGCCATGTTGGTGTGCTGCACCTGTTCACTCATTATTCACATTACGTATATCTCCTAATGCTATCCCTCCCCTCTTCCGCCTCCCCACAACAGGTCCCAGTATGTGATGTTCCCCACCCTGGGTCCAAGTGTTCTCATTGTTCAATTCCCACCTATGAGTGAGAACATGCGGTGTTTGATTTTCTGTCCTTGAGATAGTTTTCTGAAAATGATGGTTTCCAGCTACATTCATGTCCCTACAAAGGACATGAACTCATCCTTTTTTACGGTTGCATAGTATTCCATGGTGTGTATGTGCCACATTTACTTAATCCAGTCTATCATTGATGGACATTTGGGTTGGTTCCAAGTCTTTGCTATTGTGAATAGTGCCATAATAAACATACGTGTGCATGTGTCTTTATAGCAGCGTGATTTATAATCCTTTGGGTATATACCCAGTAGTGGGATGGCTGGTCAAATGGTATTTCTAGTTCTAGATCCTTGAGAAATTGCCACACTGTCTTCCACAATGGTTGAACTAATTTACAGTCCCACCAACAGTGTAAAAGTGTTCCTATTTCTCCACATCCTCTCCAGCACCTGTTGTTTCCTGACTTTTTAATGATTGCCATTGAATGGCAAAATTATTATACCACACAGAATGATCATGATGATTAAAATAATCTTAAAAATGTGTATCATATGACACAATGCTTGTCACTCAGCACTCAATACAAGTTACTTGTTATTTTAAATCATGAGGTATTTTGCCAGGTTTAGTATTGATGATCCTCAATTAGTTAATATTCAGCCCTTGTAGCTTTTGGCAATAAATGATTGTTCACACAGATTTGCTAGAAATGAAAATTACTGCCAGTTACTAAGCTTCAATCAAATCACAACTGAGTAATTCAATAGCCAATTGTTTTAATTATTTGTGACTCTATCTCACAGTGTGTAAGTGTAGGTATTCTGGGAGGCTATGGTGTTTAAAACCAGCCACTTCACAGTTAGGATCCTGGCAGGGAATAGTGACACATTCAAACTAGGTAATGGAGAAGAAATTAATAGAAAATGATTTACAACGTTGTTGGCAGGGCTTAGGAAGAAAAAGTGATGATGAAACACCCTGAAGTTAGATAATGTTAGGGAGTAGTTACTCTAAGTCTGAACGGACAAGGGGAGTGTGGTTACAGGGCCCTGAAGTGGATTGCTGGGAAGATAGGTTCTTTTTAGGGGGTGGGGTGGGGACAGAGCCTCTGTCATCTAGGCTGGAGTACAAAGGCATGATCTCGGCTCACTGCAACCTCCACCTCTCGGGTTCAAGTGATTCTCCTGCCTCAGCCTCCCGAGTAGCTGGGATTACAGGCACATACCACCATGCCCGGCTAATTTTTGTGTTTTTAGTAGAGACGGGGTTTCACCGTGTTGGCCAGGATGATCTTGATCTCCTGACCTCGTGATCCACCCACCTTGGCCTCCCAAAGTGCTGGGATTACAGGCATGAGCCATTGTGCCCGTCCATTTGGCCCTTTTAACAGGGGCTGTGACTTTTAGTAGAGAGACACAGTTAATGTTGCCATCTGGCTATAAAGGGGCTAGGAGACAACTACCCCAACCTTACTCTCTTCCTGCTCTTCAAATCCCCTTCTAGAGCTTCCAACTGGCTACACCCTACTAGAAGATGAGGTCAAGGGAGCCTGCTGATGACTTCCATACAGCTCATTTTCTAGAGTGCCGAACACTGAAGCATGGGTTTGGAGGAACAAACAGAAAACAGCCAGTATCATAGTTATTGCCGTTTGCCCATAGTTGATATGGGAACTGTTAAAATCTTCTTAAAATATGTTGCAATCCCAGACCATCTTTGCTTAAATAGATAGTGCAGCACTCTGGATCCATTAGGCACATTTCAACCCCTGGAATGTATACAAAGTGGCTCCATAAGAAAAATACTGACTTGATTGCATTTGCCCTGTAATTTCCATGTGGAGACAGGGCAAATTTTCACAGGGTAAAAATCCTATTATGTTTTGTGACCTTCAAACCGTTAAGTTCCTAATTTAGAAGATGGCTTTGATCCTAACTTAGGGATGTCTTGCCTAGGTGGAAAGTGCCAGGCTAAGCGTACAGTAAGTAAATCAATAAGCATCATGTGATCTACAATCTGGAATCAGACAGTTTGCTTGATTACTGAGATAGGGTCTATGACAGATCCTGTGTTTTGTGTTCTCCAGCCCCCATAGTGCCTTGAGAAGATTGCAGCTCTAGTCAACTGCTTGACTGCAACCTTGTGAGAGACCCTGAGCTGAGCTAAGATGCTCCTGCCTGCCTGGCTCCCAGAAATTGTATGAGATAATAAATGTTTGTTGTTATTCAGCAATAGATAACTCATGCAATAACATGCAAGACATTTTTTAAAAGGCCAAGGGCATTCACTGAAAACTGACTAAGGAATAGTCTTGAACAGAGTGAGCGTGGAACCTTGGAGAAAAGAACCAGAGTTGGCTGGGAAAAGTTCATCTGCCTGTAATGAACAATAGAGTAAGACACAACTGTGTGTTCAGTAAAACTATAGCTATTAACAGACAGAAAGATGAAGACATATTCATTTGCCGAGTGCTTGTCTTATATATTCTTTATTGTTCGCACAAATTCTGTGGTTATGTGAAATACATTATTTTTGGATCAGAAGCAGACATAGTTAACTCAAAGTCGCACAGAGAGTAGATGATAGAACTTGGATTAGACCCCAAGTCAGTCCAACTCCAAAGTTTCTGTGCTTCTGTGTGCTAAAAAAAAAAAAAAAAAAGGGAAATTCAACAAGGGAGATTGTATAGGGAGATGAAGTAAGATAAACAAAACTGTCAGGGGAAAAATCCTTCAGGCTTTTGGAAGGATAGGGGAAACTGCCTGTGGCGAAAACAAAACAAAACCTAGCAAAAACACATGGCTGATTAAAAAGAGAAAGCAAAGCTGGCCTCACCAGAGAACAGAAGGCATTTGGGCGATAATAGAGGTTAGAGTGAAAGAAGCCCCATCTGTAGTCATCTCTTCAAGGCCAGATCGAAATATGCAGAATATGGATGGCTCTACTCGTTTGCAGATTGATGCTCCACACCCACCCAAAATGGATACACAAGGGGAAAACACAGCACCTATAGTAACAGGGAAACGTGAAAACCACCAAGACAACACTCCCTGGCTCAGAGCAGATGGCTGGGAGAGTATGTCTTGGAAAATCCTCTAGTAGGAAAGTGAAACGAGGTCAAGGAGAATTTTGCCAAGAATATGCCATGTAATACCATAATTTTCTATTTCTACGTCTTCAGTGACATTGTTCAGCTAAAATAAAAGCCACCCTAAGTAAAATTTAAAGGAGGATGTATTCTGTTTTATGGGGGTCGTGAAAAAGAGTGTTATAGAAAACAGATTTGAGTTTTGGGGGAACCTGTTTAAGCAATATGACTTAATGGGTAAAGTGGTTAAACAGAAAGTCTCCACAGCTAATTATTCTAGAGTGGAGGTGGGGGTTTAATAGTATTACACAGGAAGGGTCATGACTTCTCCGATTTGGTCAAGGAGAATCTATTTTGGGATCTGACCCCGGTAGAAGTGGAACATCAGTCCTGGCCCACCAAATCAAGGGATATATCAGTTTCTCTGCCATTGCAGAGAAACAGAAGCACAGGGAGAAACACAGAACACTTAGAGAGACACAATATACAGCTGTTGCAAAGTCATGTCACCCTTGTAGGTGTGCTCAGGCACTTAGCAGTTTTGCTTAGCTGATTGGTTGGCCTTACTGATACTATCTTAGCCTGGCTTACTGTCAGCCAGCAGAGTCTGAAATACATCTTTTATCCAGGTAGTTTGCTTGGGGATGTGATCTCAGGGCCACAAGTTGGTGACTAGGGAGGGTGAAATCAGGGAGGAGGGGCTGCTAAAATAAGAATGCATTATCTATCCAGTCATAGCTGTGGGCAACTGGGGTTTTGTTCCACTGTGACTCTCGGAAGAGCCATATAGGATGCGCCTCTGAATTATCAGTATGAGAGGAAGAAGAGAAGGCATTTATCCACGGTCTCCAGCTCTGCATTGACCAAGGGTTGTCCCGTAGGATGGCAGTCTTCCAGATTTATGCATGCATTGGTACCAATCAGGTTTTTATAGGCATCCCATGTCAGAGAAGTCTGAATGCAGAAAGCAAGCAAACTGGGTGTAGTGGGGGCAGTGTGCTGAAAAGCTTTAGCAGCCTGAAGTTGATTTGTGGCTACCATTGATGGAGTATAAGCCTTGAGGCATGACTCAAGAAGTGTTTAATAACCAAAAATCTGCTGAAAACTGCTTAGGCAAACGTGAACATTTCAAAAACTGAAACAATGTAAGGGTTCTAATTCAAGAAACCACCACCTGCCTGGCTGGGACAGGGATGCAGGACACACAAAATACTTAGCAGGATGTAAAAGATGGTATATTGTACTTGATTTATTCCCTTGGTTATTGTTATCATTTTACTAATTCCTGTTCAGGAGTGAAAATGGAAATGACTCTGAATTCCCTATTATTATTTGTCATTTGTTTTATGTAAGTATATTTAAAATTGTTGCTTAAAATATTCTCATATAGCTCTCATTTCAGTGAGTGGGTTCATTAATTTTTATCAAATTATTTTGCATTTTTTAAAAATCCTATGGCTCCCTCCAACTCCACAACATGTATATATTTACATATTTACATTTTTATATACGTAAATTGGTTGAACTCAGCTGGGCTGCCAGTCAACTTTCCAGTGCCTTGAGAAAGCAAAATCAGATAAGCATTATCCCTTTACAGACTGGGTTTTCAGTCTGTGTATGCTTTGTGTTATAATAATCACTTCTATGGGTTCCCGAAAAAGGATTTCTAACCTGTGCTTACATTAAATCGTATCAGGTGGCCTCCTTAATTCAGAGAAAATGACATTCAGAAATGAACTTAGGAGGAATTTTTTAAATATAAAAATTTCAAAAAAGGAAGTCTTTCACTGTGTACCTTCTCTTTGCCAGTTGCTTTATGTACATAATACTCAAATTTACAATAAACATACAAATGTGATATTATCATCTCTATTTTTACAGACAAGAGAATGAAGGCCAAATTGAGTTTCTCTGAGCAACTCCTTTAAAGTTAAGAATCAAGCTGGTGCCCAAGTTCAGATGACATCCTTTTTATCCCATTTGGAAGGCTCCTCTCGTAAGAGGCGTGAAAGAAAAGAGAATGGAAAGGAACAGGCTCTTCTCTTGAAGCAAAAGTCCTCAGTCCATACAGTCAGACTTTGTCTACGTATGCCTCTCTATGGGATGCTGAGAGACCAAGGAATTTTGATATAGACATTGTGAGAAATATCGGCTTTAAGAATATCACACCCAGGTGGTAGTTCCAAGACGGCCTGAATAGGAGCAGCTCCAGTCTATAGCTGCCAGCCTGAGTGACGCAGAAGACGGGTGATTTCTGCATTTCCAACTGAGGTACTGGGTTCATCTCACTGGGGCTTCTCAGACAGTGGGTGCAGGACAGTGGGTGCAGCCCACTGAGCATGAGCCAAAGCAAAGCAAGGCATCACCTCACCTGGGAAGTGCAAGGGGTAAGGGAATTCCCTTTCCTAGCCAAGGGAAGCTGTGACAGAGGGCACCTGGAAAATCAGGTCACTCCCACCCTAATACTGTGCTTTGCCAATGGCCTTAGTAAATGGCACACCAGGAGATTACATCCCGCATCTGGCTCGGAGGGTCCCTCGCCCATGAAGTCTCCTCATTGCTAGCATAGCAGTCTGAGATTGAACTGCAAGGTGGCAGTGAGGCTGGGGGAGGGGCACCCGCCATTGCTGAGGCTTGAGTACTTGAACTAAGCTGTAGGGAAGCTCGAACTGGGTGGAGCCTACCACAGCTCAAGGAGGCCTGCCTGCCTCTGTAGACTCCACCTCTGGGGGCAGGGCATAGCTGAACAAAAGGCAGCAGAAACCTCTGCAGACTTAAATGTCCCTTCTGACAGCTTTGAAGAGAGTAGTGGTTCTCTCAGCATAGAGTTTGAGATCTGAGAAGAGAAAGACTGCCTCCTCAAGTGAGTCCCTGACCCCCAAGTAGCCTAACTGGGAGGCACCCCCAGTAGGGGCATATTGACACCTCACATGGTACCCCTCTGAGACAAAGCTTCCAGAGGAATGATCAGGCAGCAACATTTGCTGTTCAGCAATATTTGCTGTTCTGCACCCTCTACTGCTGATACCCAGGCAAACAGGGTTTGGAGTGGACCTCCAGCAAACTCCAACAGACCTGCAGCTGAGGGTTCTCACTGTTAGAAGGAAAACTAACAAACAGAAAGGACATCCACACCAAAATCCCATCTGTGTGTCACCATCATCAAAGACCAAAGGTAGATAAAATCACAAAGATGGGGAAGAAACAGAGCAGAAAAGCTGAAAATTCTAAAAATCAGAGTGCTTCTACCCTTCCAAAGGAACGCAACTCCTCACTAGCAACAGAACACAGCTGGACGAAGAATGACTTTGACAAGTTGAGAGAAAAAAGCTTCAGATGATCAAACTTATCCGAGCTAAAGGAGGAAGTTCGTACCCATCACAAAGAAGCTAAAAACCTTGAAAAAGGATTAGACGAATGGCTAACTAGAATAACCACTGTAGAGAAGTCCTTAAATGACCTAATGGAGCTGAAAACCATGGCATGAGAACTATGTGACAAATGCACAAACTTCAGCAGCTGATTCGATCAACTGGAAGAAAGGGTATCAGTGATTGAAGATCAAATGAATGAAATGAAGTGAGAAGAGAAGTTTAGAGAAAAAAAGAGTAAAAAGAAATTAACAAAGCCTCCAAGAAATATGGGACTATGTGAAAAGACCAAATCTACATCTGATTGGTGTACCTGAAAGTGATGAGGAGAATGGAATCAAGTTGGAAAACACTCTGCAGGATATTATACATGAGAACTTTCCCAACCTAGCAAGGCAGGACAACATTCAAATTCAGGAAATACAGAGAATGCCACAAAGATATTCCTCGAGAAGAGCAACTCCAAGACACATAATTGTGAGATACACCAAAGTTGAAATGAAGGAAAAAATGTTAAGGGCAGTCAGAGAGAAAGGTCAGGTTACTCACAAAGGGAAGCCCATCAGACTAACAGCAGATCTCTCGGCAGAAACTCTACAAGCCAGAAGAGAGTGGGGTCCAATATTCAACATTCTTAAAGAAAAGAATTTTCAACCCAGAATTTCATATCCAGCCAAACTAAGCTTCATAAGTTAAGGAGAAATAAAATCCTTTACAGACAAGCAAATTCTTATAGATTTAGTCACACCAGGCATGCCCTATAAGAGCTCCTGAAGGAAGAAGCACTAAACATGAAAAGGAACAACTGGTAACAGCCACTGCAAAAACATGCCAAATTGTAAAGACCGTCAATGCTAGGAAGACACTTCATCAACTAATGAGTAAAATAACCAGCTAACATCATAATGACAGGATCAGATTCACACATAACAATATTTACCTTAACTGTAAATGGGCTAAAAGCACCAATTAAAAGACACAGACTGGCAAATTGGATAAAGAGTCAAGATCCATCAGTGTGCTGTATTCAGGAGACCCATCTCACGTGCAGAGACACACATAGGCTCAAAATAAAGAGATGGAGGAAGATCTACCAAGCAAATGGAAAGCAAAAAAAAGGCAGGGGTTGCAATCCTAGTCTCTGATAAAACAGACTTTAAACCAACAAAGATTAAAAGAGACAAAGAAGGCCATTACATGATGGTAAATGGATCAATTCAACAAGAAGAGCTAACTATCTTAAATATATATGCACCCAATAAAGGAGCACCCAGATTCATAAAGCAAGTCCTTAGAGACCTACACAGAGACTTAGACTCCCACACAATAATAATGGGAGACTTTAACACCCCACTGTCAACATTAGACATATCAACGAGACAGAAAGTTAACAAGGATATCCAGGAATTGAACTCAGCTCTATGTCAAGCAGACCTAGTAGACATCTACAGAACTCTCCACCCCAAATCAACAGAATACATGTTCTTCTCAACACCACATTGCACTTATTCCAAAATTGACCACATAGTTGGAAGTAAGCACTCCTCAGCAAAAGGGAAATAACAGAAATTATAACAAACTGTCTCTTAGACCACAGTGCAATCAAATGAGAACTGAGGATTAAGAAAATCACTCAAAATCACTCAACTACATGGAAACTGAACAACCTGATCCTGAATGACTACTAGGTACATAAAGAAATGAAGGCAGAAATAAAGATGTACTTTGAAATCAATGAGAACAAAGACACAACATATCAGAATCTCTGGGACACATTTAAAGCAGTGTGTAGAGGGAAATTTATAGCACTAAATGCCCACAAGAGAAAGCAGGAAAGATCTAAAATTGACACCCTAACATCACAATTAAAAGAACTAGAGAAGCAAGAGCAAACACATTCAAAAGCTAGCAGAAGGCAAGAGATAACTAAGATCGGAGCAGAACTGAAGGAGATAGAGACACAAAAAACCCTTCAAAAAAATCAATGAATCCAGAAGCTGGGTTTTTGAAAACATCAACAAAATTGATAGACTGCTAGCAGGACTAATAAAGAAGAAAAGAAAGAGGAATCAAATAGACATGATAAAAAAATGATAAATGAGATATCACCACTGATCCCACAGAAGTACAAACTACCATCAGAGAATACTATAGACACCTCTATGTAAATAAACTAGAAAATCTAGAAGAAATGGATAAATTCCTGGACACATACACCCTCCCAAGACTAAACCAGGAAGAAGCCGAATCCCTGAATAGACCAATAACAGGCTCTGAAATTGAGGCAATAATTAATAGCCTACCAACCAAAAAAAGGCCAGGACCAGACGATTCACAGTTGAATTCTACCAGAGGTACAAGGAGGAGCTGGTATCATTCCTTCTGAAACTATTCTAATCAATAGAAAAAGAGGGAATCCTCTCTAACTCATTTTATGAGGCCAGCATTATCCTGATACCAAAGCCTGGCAGAGACACAACAAAAAAAGAGAATTTTAGACCAATATCTCTGATGAACATTGATGCAAAAATCCTCAAAATACTAGCAAACCCAACAGACACATGGAAAAATGCTCATCATCACTCGCTATCAGAGAAATGCAAATCAAAACCAAAATGAGATAGCATCTCACACCAGTTAGAATGGTAATCATTAAAAAGTCAGGAAACAACAGGTGCTGGAGAGGATGTGGAGAAATAGGAACAATTTTACACTGTTGGTGGGACTATAAACTAGTTCAACCATTGTGGAAAACAGTGTGGCAATTCCTCAAGGATCTAGAACTGGAAATATCATTTGACCAGCCATCCCACTACTGGGTATATACCCAAAGGATTATAAATCACGCTGCTATAAAGACACATGCACACATATGTTTATTGTGGCACTATTCACAATAGCAAAGACTTGGAATCAACCCAAATGCCCATCATTGACAGACTGGATTAAGAAAATGTGGCACATATACACCATGGAATACTATGCAGCCATAAAAAAGGATGAGTTCATGTCCTTTGTATGGACATGGATGCAGCTGAAACCATCATTCTCAGCAAACTATTGCAAGAACAGAAAAACAAACACTGTATGTTCTCACTCATAGGTGGGAACTGAAGAATGAGATCACTTCGACACAGGAAGAGGAACATCACACACTAAGGCCTGTTGTGGGGAGGGGGGAGGGAGGAGGGATAGCATTAGGAGATATATCTAATGTAAATGACGAGTTAATGAGTGCAGCACACAAACATGGCACATGTATACGTATGTAACAAACCTGCATGTTGTGCATATGTACCCTAGAACTTAAAGTATAATAAGAAAAAAAAAAAAGAAGAAAGTGAATAAAAAAAAAAAAAAAAGAATACTGGCAAACCGAATCCAGCAGCACATCAAAAAGATAATCCACCATGATCAAGTGGGCTTCATCCCTGGGATGCAAGGCTGGTTCAATATATGCAAATCAATAAACGTAACCCAGCATATAAACAGAACCAAAGACAAAAACCACATGAGTATCTCAATAGATGCAGAAAAGGTCTTTGACAAAATTCAACAGCCCTTCATGCTAAAAACTCTCAATAAATTAGGTATTGATGGGATGCATCTCAAAATAATAAGAGCTATTTATGACAAACCCACAGCCAATATCATACTGAATGGGCAAAACCTGGAAGCATTCCCTTTGAAAACTGGCACAAGACAGGATGCCCTCTCTCACCACTCCTATTCAACATAGTGTTGGAAGTTCTGGCCAAGGCAATCAGGCAGGAGAAAGAAATATAGCGTATTCAATTAGGAAAAGAGGAAGTCAAATTGTCCCTGTTTGCAGATGACATGATTGTACATTTAGAAAACCCCATTGTCTCAGCCTAAAACCTCCTTAAGCTGATAAGCAACTTCAGCAAAGTTTCAGGATACAAAATCAATGTGCAAAAATCACAAGCATTCTTATACACCAAGAACAGAGAGCCAAATCATGAGTGAACTCCCATTCACAGTTGGTTCAAATAGAATAAAATACCTAGGAATCCAACTTAAAGGGATGTGAAGGACCTCTTCAAGGGGAACTACAAACCACTGCTCAATGAAATAAAAGAGGACACAAACAAATGGAAGAACATTTCATGCTCATGGATAGGAAGAATCAATATCATGAAAATGGCCATACTGCACAAGGTAATTTATAGATTCAATGCCATCCCCATCAAGCTACCAATGACTTTCTTCACAGAATTGGAAAAAACTACTTTAAAATTCATATAGAACCAAAAAAGAGCCCACATTGCCAAGTCAATCCTAAGCCAAAAGAACAAAGCCGGAGGCATCACACTACCTGACTTCAAACTATACTACAAGGCTACAGTAACCAAAACATCATGGTACTGGTACCAAAACAGATATATAGATCAATGGAACAGAACAGGGCCATCAGAAATAATATCACACATCTATAACCTTCTGACCTTTGACAAACCTGACAAAAACAAACAATGGGGAAAGGATTCCCTATTTAATAAATGGTGCTAGGAAAACTGGCTAGCCATATGTAGAAAGCTGAAACTGGATCGCTTCCTTACACCTTGTACAAAAATTAATTCAAGATGGATTAAAGACTTAAACGTTAGACTTAAAACCATAAAAACCCTAGAATAAAACCTAGGCAATACCATTCAGAACATAGGCATGGACAAGGACATCATGTCTAAAACACCAAAAGCAATGGCAACAAAAGCCAAAATTGACAAATGGGATCTAATTAAACTAAAGATCTTCTGCACAGCAAAAGAAACTGCCATCAGGGTGAACAGGAAGCCTACAGGATGGGAGAAAATTTTTGCAATCTATTCCTCTGGCAAGGGGCTAATGTCCAGAATCTACAGAGAACTCAAACAAATTTTCAAGAAAAAAGCAAACCACCCCATCAAAAAGTGGGCCAAGGATATGAACAGACACTTCTCAAAAGAAGACATTTATGCAGCCAACAGACACAGGAAAAAATGCTCATCATCACTGGCCATCAGAGAAATCCAAATCAAAACCACAATGAGATACCATCTCACACCAGTTAGAATGGCGATCATTAAAAAGTCAGGAAACAACAGGTGCTGGAGAGGATGTGGAGAAATAGGAACAATTTTACACTGTTGGTGGGACTGTAAACTAGTTCAACCATTGTGGAAGACAGTGTGGTGATTCCTCCAGGATCTAGAACTGGAAATACCATTTGACCAGCCATCCCACTACTGGGTATGTACCCAAAGGATGATAAATCATGCTGCTATAAAGACACATGCACACGTATGTTTATTGCGGCACTATTCACAATAGCAAAGACTTGGAACCAACCCAAATGCCCATCAATGATAGACTGTATTAAGAAAATGTGGCACATATACACCATGGAATACTATGCAACAAAGGATGAGTTCATGTCCTTTGTATGGACGTGGATGCAGCTAGAAACCATCATTCTGAGCAAACTATATCAAGGACAACAAACCAAACACCGCATGTTCTCACTCATAGGTGGGAATTGAACGATGAGAACACTTGGACACAGGAAGGGGAACATCACACACCAGGGCCTGTCTTGGGGTGGCGGGAGGGGGAGGGATACCATTAGGAGATATACTTAATGCAAATGACGAATTAATGGGTGCAGCACACCAATATGGCACATGTATACATACGTAACAAACCTGCACGTTGTGCACATGTAACCTAGAACTTAAAGTACAATTAAAAAAAAAAAAGCTGCTCACACATGCCCTTGGAATACTGTGTGCTGAAGTAGCGAAAATTTTTTTTAGTATTTAAATATGCTTCTTTTCTAATTACAACAACAACAAAAAAGAATATTACGCTCAGTGTCAAAGCTTTCAGGATGCAAGAAATTCCTGAATTTGAGTCTCGAAAATTTTAAAAAAGGAAAGGAAGCAAGTATTTCTCTATCTGTTTTTCAATGTATGGCCCTATGGTTGGCCAAAAATGATTGCTTCTGTTGTTAGATATTCATGTGTATTTAAGATTAAAGAAGGTGATGTTGATGTGCAAATACAAGAGTAAATTGACAGACAGATAACCTAAAAAAAAATACGGTAAAATAAAGTTAGAAGTTGTGATGAATATCTAGAAGTCCATTGCCAGATGAATGTGAAGACTGAATGTGGTTTATACATACAGTGGAATATTATTCAATTAAAAAGGAAATGCTAACCCTTGCTAATATAAGTAAACCTTTAAGACATCATGCTAAGTGAAAGAAGCCAGATACCAAAGACACATATTGCACTGTTCCACGTATATGAAGTGAACTTCACATATTGCTGAAGTTCTCATCATCAGAAAGAGGCAGAGCTAAGATTTAAATCCAGACATGCCTGGTTCTGAATTCAATTGTCTCCCTACACCCAGGAGCTTATTAAATGCATTGTGCTAGTCTTCCTGTAAATCAGGCAAACTCAATCCACTGCACCTCATCTCCTTATGTAATAATCTGGAGAGCGGTGAGAGCCATCTGCTTTGAGAGCGACATATTTGAGTCCATAAGGTAATAGGTTGGCAGAGAACAGAAGGATTATGACATTGCCATTTGGCATACTTGACTTACTCTGCATTTATAAAATGGAAATATATAGTCCATCATGTTCTCACAGAGCCTACCATTATCAGTCATTCTGAAATAAACGTGGTTAGGGACATCATGTACAAAATAAGTGATCCTTGTTTTCAGGAATGATGTCTGGCAGGAGGAGTTTTTAAATCCTGCTTTCTGAAGCACTAGCTTACAAATGACTTTGTGAAGTGTATTTTGATACCGTGGCCCAAGTAGGAAAAAAAAAACAAGTAAGGGAGAAAAACATAGGATGGATCTTAAGATCACAAGATAACAGATGGATTAAAGGGTTGAAACCAGAGCAGAGAGTCCAAAACAAGGTTCAAATTCATCTGAAGAACTTTAAATATATGTACTTACCTGAACCCAGCTTCAGGAATGAGCCTCAGACATCTGTGTAATTAAAATCTCCTGTGGTTATTCCGATAATTAGCCTCAGTTGTGAGTCATCTAAAAAAGAAAAAGCAAAACATGTATCAATCAGTTTATCTTAATGTAATTAAACTTTAGTGGGAAACATAAGATGACCCCAAAGAAGTGGTTAAATATGGCTTAAGAGTTAGTTAAGGAAATGTACCAAAAGACAATTTTAAAATCCAAATGAAAAGAAATTTTAGTTTATTCTCAGGGGCTTTCACAAAAGTCTGAAAAAATCTCAAAAATATCCAGGAAGCTCCCACTGAATTATCTGGCTACCTGAAGCACTGCATAAAATGAGCTCTCCCAAAAGAAGCTGTGAATTCTCTATCAGGCCTGTGTCCACTCTTCTAGTCATAGCCTCATTTCTTAAAGAGAGAAGCTCTAATCCAAATCCAAACATAGGACACATGGCGAAGATTATTCTGAGCGACACAGTCCCAGATTCTCCTCTGCTATACAGGTGTGACACAAAAGGAGCAAGAACAAAGACTCTCACATAATCTTTAGATGTTTACAATAGAAAAAAGAATGGAAAGAAATAAACTTTAGCATTTACACAGGTTGAGCAGACCTAATCTGAAAATCCCAAATCCAAACTGCTGAAAAACCGATTGAGCTCTGAAGCTTTGAGTACCAGAATGGCTCCACAAGTAGAAAACTCCACATCTGACCTCATGTGATAGGTGACAGTCAAAATGCAGTCAAAACTTTGTTTCATGCACAACTTTATTTAAAATATTGTATAAAACTACCTTTGGCTATATATTAATATGTGAAGGTATATATAAAACATTAATGAATTTTGTGTTTAGTCTTGGATCCTATCCCCATATTATCTCATTATATGTATGCAAATATTCCAACCCCCCTGCCCCCCCAAAAATCCAAAATCCTAAGCACTTCCACAATCTAACACTAAAACAGGTTGAGTATCCCAAGCATTTTGGATTACAGATGTTCTACCTGTATCACTTGGGGTCCATTCAGGGAAACAAACTCCACTAGGTATTTCAACAGAGATAATTTAATATAGGGAATTTGTTAATCAGATCATGGGGAGCTGAAAAGGAAAATGAGAACATTAGAAGAGATAATTACAAAAAGCTGCTACCTCCCCTCGGGCTGGAGGAATAAAAGGAAGCCGAGATCAGGAAGCTCATTGGGAAGCTGATCAAAACTTACAAGGTTCATACAAGGGCCCAAAGATTTAGGACTCAGAATTCCAAGGAAGGTGTTACCTACCTGGCTGCTACTGAAATCTCAGGAGCTTGGAGAGAGGGACTCACACAATGGGGGCCTAACCTCTGAAGTGAGGATGCTACCCAGCTAGTGCTGGTACCGCAGAAGTTGGGAAGAGGTCCTGTGTTGTTGAGATGCAGACACGTAACGAGTGGGCTCTGCAGCTGGTGCTCGTGAAGGGGCACGATGAATCTGTTAGTGGGAATGGCCCAATGATCTGAAAGCTGTAATTAACAGCTGCTACCAGGGTAAGAGGCCAAAGTGGGATAATCTGATGGGAAAAAATAAGCAGAAATGAACAAGTTCCTTCTCCCCTTCTCCTGCCATTTAGTCTTCCCCAGTTCTTCCTATTGATGGAAATTAACAGTAAGCCTTCTGACAAAGGAGGCATGTTGTCTTTAGAACCATCATCACAAAGTAGAGGCTAGGAAAGTAAATTTGGAACCTAATACCGGGCGCATCATTCATTGCACAGTTTGGAAAATAGCAACAGAATAGTCAAAAGCAAGCATAGGACGGAAATAACAAAGGGAAGGGCAGAAATAAAACAAGACATAAACATTTGATAGAGAGGACCAACAAAACAAAATTTTGATTCATTGGGAAAACAAAATAAAATTCTTACAAGTTTGAGTAAAAAAAAAGGAGGAAAAAAGCCACAATGTTATGACTGAAAAAAAGGTAACTAAAAATGCTGCAAGGATAAATTTAACGAAAATGTGAACAACTTTTTGTTAACACATTTGGAAACAGATAAAACAGGCATATTGGAGAGCAATACTATTATTATAGCTGTAGTCTTAGGGTTATTTAGTTAATCCTTTAGAACATTCTATTTCTATATATTTATAAAAGTATAAATATATATTTAATATATGATCTGTATCTCTATATATTTATATGATGTATTTTAATATACATATTTCTATATATTTCTATTTATATGTATGTCTAATTCTATAAATATATAGAATTTGAGTGTTCTAAAGAATTAATGGAATTTAAAAAGTAGTTAAAAAATTCCCATTCAAAAAAAGGATTAAAAACTCTGGGTTTAGGCTCTTTCAGAAAATTGAAAATCTTTGTTGCTTGATTACTTTGTTTTTTATGTCCTTAATTTCTTCAAATATTTCATACATACCTCTTTTATATTCTGTGCCTAATAATTTCAGTATCCACAGTCCTCCAAGGGTGCACTATCTCTAGCTATTATTTATCATTTTTGTTGATGTTCACCCATGGTTGCTTGTGTATTCTTTGACTATATTTGCTGTTCTTTGAGTCTGAATTTACTGCCTGATTTTAATACATATGATCTCCATGTACCTAAATTAAAATATCTTTTCTCCAGAGATGGTTTGCTTCTATTTCTGCCTCTGCTTTTATAAGTAGCCAGGAGATACCACTGATTTAGGAGCATTTATGCCTGCTTTAAGGTTTTAGGCTCAGCATCAGAATACCAGACTTGGCTTCTCTGTCTATGCGCTGGCCCTAGGCTCAGTATTCCAGTGCCATTGGGAATTGTAGTGGCGCTATTGGGATCCATGCTCGGGAAAAGCTGCCCCACCCACTTTCCTGTTGCTCCAGTCTAAACTCCTCTCCAGTTTCGCCCCAACTGACCTTCTTTTGGAAAAAAATATAAAGGTCTTGCTTAATTTCGAAAATCAATAAAACCTCAAATAGTATATCCTAGATGAGGTTTAGTTATAAACACTGGGAACAGAGGAAGGAGTTTAGGGCTGTAGACGAGTCTAGAAAGCTACGGTGATGGTTTACTTCCTAAGCTGAATGGTAGGTACAAGTTGTTTGTTTTATTTATTACAGGTATTATTACTCTTTTTAATGTATCATATATTTTACGAGAAGCTAAAGAACCCTAAACTAACAGCAGTTTCACCGAAATCTCTCTGACATTGAGACAGCAGTAAGGCATCAGCAACAATATTTGGTGACAGCATAGGCACTGGCTGAAGACAGGGCTTCGGCACAGACGTAGAGCTCTGGAGAGCAATGCTGGCCTAACAAGAGACATACCCAGCTTGGGCTGGGTGGGAAAGGAGGAAAGTGGTGAACAGCATACTGTAACCTTGCTGGTTTGTTCACAGAATACATACGAGATGACTTCTGGGGACTCCTACATGAATTTGACAGAAATTTGGGCTGGAGTTTTCATATATGGTGGAAATACCAGAGAAGTACCGTATATGGTGAATCTATAAGCTATTGTGGCCTTGGAGACGTGAAGTATGCACATTCCACAAAAAAAATAGTAGCCCTGAATCCCCTTTTGGTCTTGAGATCATCTTTGGAATTTTTGCTTCTGAATCTAGTTGTCCTGGATCTTCATTCCAGACCCAGTTATCCTGAAATCCAGTCGTCCTTTCTCTTGTGTTTCAATTCTATACGCTGGTCTTTGGCAGCCCAATAGAATACCATGGAGAAACAATTTATGTAATGGAGCCATGGTGCTTAGAAACATTAATTCCACTTTTATGGGGAACAATTTATTCCCAGGGTACGGCTTTTTCTCCGATCAGGACCATTGAGATAGCGGCATAGCAAAAAGATCTGTTAAATTCTTGTCTGTGGGTCAGGATATTAAAATGCCATGTAATTGGAGCTCCTATTTAGAAATATTAAAAACTAGTGCATTGAAAACCAACCTAGTAGTAAATGAGACAACAGCAAGCCAGGTGGGTTTGTGTAATTTCACTCAATTCTATGTTCTACTCAATTTACCAAGAAAAGTTATGTTTGAAAATCAGTCACGCAATATTTCTGGCCACTTTTCATAAAAATGGATTATCTGTCATAGTTCTCGAAGACTTTAACCCCGTGTGACATAGCAACATTTTAGGACAGTGCTGTGAACCAGCTTACACAGGCACCAGCCAGCATGGCATGATCTTGAGGGCCTCAAAGGCCTGCCTTCCCCAAAATATTAATGCTACCTACAGTCTTCTTGTGTTTCCAAAAGGGCTGCTTTGAATTCATTGCTCAATTGTTTTCTGAAGATGAAATTGTTTTTGCCTTCATCATTTGCATCTTACTCACCTGTTCATTTTTGTCATCAATGAGAAATACACAGTTTAGAAACCCGAAGAGTTTATTTCGATTAAGTTTATTACTAGCTATTATCACCCAGCAGACAACCCGATTCTGGATGACTTTGCTCCATGCAGGATAAGAATAACAGTAATGATAGCTGTTATTGTTGCTAGAATTGAGATACAACTTGCATGAACAGGGTAAGAATAACAGTAATGGATCTTTGTTATTGTTGCTAGGACTGAGATACAACTTGCATGAAGTAAACCTGTGTTAACTGTTCAGCTCAATGAATTTTTACATGTCCTAAACCCAGTGACCACCACCCACAAGCTTTTTCCTACCCCTTTCCAGTCAATACACAACTCTATCTCCCTTCCCACATACACCAAGAGGTAAACACTATTCTGACTTCTATCACCACAAGTTGGTTTTTACCTATTTTAGAACTTTTTGTAAATGCAATCATTCAGTAGTAGTCTTGTGTTTTTTTAACTTCATATAATATCAGTGAGATTCATTCATCTTGTTGCACTTATGAGTGACTTATTCTTTTTCATTGCTCTGTGATTTTCTATTCTATGAATATACCACAATGTATTCTTTCTACTGTTGAGGTATATGTGGGTTATTTCCACTTTTAGACTATTTAAATAAAGCTCTTATTAACATTCTTGTGCGTGTGGTTTGGTAGTTATACACACTCATTTCTCTTTGATATATATTAAGGAGTTGAATTGATGGGAGGTAGATGGTGGCTCTCTGTTTTTCCCTCTAGGTACATTTTCTTTCTATCTTGCTTTCTGTCTTGCTTTGTGCCCTAAATCACCCTAGTTCCCTTGTACTTGAGCTCCTAGTTGGATTCAGCTAATGGAAGGCCCAGCATTTGACTGAAGAATGGGAAGAGAGAGATTATTTATTCCCTTTCTTCTCTTCCTGCTTCACCACCCTTGAGAGTGACTCCATTTTCCTTCAACCACTGCTCCTGTTGGATGACCCTGCTTCCAAGGCTCCAGCTCTCCATTAATGGCTCCATTAATACCATCCTTCTTTCTTGCCTCTCTAGGTCCAGCAAGCTATTATAGATTCCCAGTTGTTGCTAATTCCTGGGCACTTGAGTCTTCTCTTTCTAGCATGATGCTCTTAGTCCTACCCACATCCCTGGTTATTCTATTAAAGTGGTTATTCTATTAAAAAAATAAATAAAAATCCAAAGCCTTATAATATGCTTCTCTATTCTTTTAGGGATTATGACTTGTTACAGAAGAAAATAAAGGGGATTTTGAGATCATGTTGAGATCAGAATGTTGGAGCACACTAGAAGGTCCTACTCAATGTGAGAGAGCTGGCATAGGAAAGACATTATACTGAAAGGAGTTATTTAGGGCAATTCAAGTGAAAAAATGTGTTGGGTGTGACTAGAACTCTAGATAATACAAAGGTAAGTTTCCCATTCTCAAGGAGTTTTGTTGACAAACAGACCTTGAGTTTGATCTTGACTATGCATAACTCCAGTAAGTCTCAATTTCCTCACTATAAAAGGGAGATGATGATAATACCTGTTATAGGTTGATCAGTGACCCAACCACAATCACACTTCTGAAGCAGTCAGATCATGAAGAAAACCCAGGTAAACATACACACCAGAGGTTTTGTAATTCCATTAAAGGAATTAATGCAGCAGTGATAGAGTTACCAAGAGGGATTATTGAACTACGATGATCCTTGGGAGTTAAGGTTCCATACATCTTGTAATTTCCAAAGAGCCTGCAAACATCAACCAAGGATAGAGAAGCTGGCTTCAGGGGTGGCAGGCTAGCATGTTGGTTAAGATGAAACAAAGTCTTGGGGGTCAGATCTGAGTAGGAATCTAGACTGTCTGTTATTGACCATACAGTGTCATATTGTGTATGTGTGTCTTACATACACAATCACATGTTCTCAGTAGCTGCATATGTCAAAGCAAAGTCTGACAGTAATGAGCTGAAATAGAAGCAAGGAAAAATAAAGGGATTTCTGAGAAAATAGATTCCAGTTTGTTTGTGAGCATGCACACTAAAGCAAAAAAAGTTTCGAAAGCAGCTGAGGCTTTGGGCAAATTCTAACAGCATTGAAGGGTGAGGAACTAGGCAAGGAGGCAAACAATGTGATTCTGGCATCCTGCCGGTGATTCAGAAAATACTGATTCAAAAACAAGAACTGTTTTCAAAGGTCTTTTGACAGAGCCGACAGCTCCTCAGTCGTCAGCCACTCTCCAGAGACCCTAATGAGCTCTTCCTTGTCAGGTCTTTCTATCTAAACAAGAAATTGCTAGTCTGCCTATCTGCCACCCCGTCGTGAGTGCACCTACCTTTGCTTATGCATAATATAAATTATTATTGAATGCAAACACTTGTTCAGGTTGATCAGTTGGTTGTTTCTGTCAACCTACATCAATGTGCTCTTTAATGTGTAAATGACTCAGCAGCAGGAATTGTGTGTAAACAGGTGATCAGAAAGTGCTTTTCTATTGATAAACTAATAGGTTTTACTAAAGAAGTTGCATTCATGAAACTCTTGTAGATTGTTAAAATACTTTACCTTATTTTCCACCATAGCTAATTATGCGGGGGGCAATAAAGATGACATCCCAAAGAAAGAACGCTTCTTTAAATATGTTTGATAATATTCAAGATACTTGCCCAATTCTGTATAAAGGGCCTGTCATTTTAATTTTAGATGTCAGAACTCATTCTAAAATTAGCTTTTGTTATTAGGCAACACAAACAGTATCATTTTCTAAAATAACCTTTTTGCTGATTTTTTTTTCTTATTTCTTGCAAAAATTCTGCACTGGCTTCCCCGTCTCTTCCATGTTCAGTGCTATTTTGTATCTTTAGTTTTAATATTCTTCCACAATATAGACTGGGTGATCAACATCATAGAAAAATGGAGTAATTCAAATCTGGTTTGAGTTCCAATAAAATATTTTTCTTGATTTCCTTTCCCCAAATACATCATTTCTATCGTCTGATATGTCATCAGTGTTTTCGGAATTACCTTTTATTCTATTCTGTCATAAAGTTGCCTTTTCTTTGATTAAAATATCTCCAGATACCTCAATTTTCTTAGTGAATTTGCCTCATGTTTGAGGAGAGAAGCTACCCATTTTATATGAAATGAATAAATAAACTAAAATAACAAGTGTAGTGCATTCAAAAAGGACATATGGAAAGAAAACCACACCTATGCTCATCATAGTCAATCTGCTAGAAATCAAAGTTGAAAAGAAAATCTTAAAAGCAGCTAAGGAAAAATGACACATACTGTTAAACGGCAATCAAATTCCTATCTGCAAAAACACTGAAGGCCAGAAGACAGTATAAGAACATGCTGAAAGAACAAAACTTCAACCCAGAGTTCTAGACCCAGAATTAAATCTAAATATCCTTCAAGAAACAGAGCAAAATAACAACATTTTCTGATTTTAAAAAAATGAGAATTAATTACCAGCAGACCTGTGCTACAAAAAATGCTACAAGAAATCATTCAGTACTAGGCGAGATGATAGTGATGGAAACTCTGATCCTGAGGAAGGAATAAAGAACAGAAAATTTACAGAAAATTGGATAAACACAAAATTGATTTTTATTCTTAATTTCTTCAAGATATATATATTATATACATATATATATGACTGCTTAAAGGAAAAGTTATAGTATTATATATAAGATTTTTGCTGTATGAAAATGTAATGGATGCACATGACAATTACAGCATAAAGGACAGAAGATAAAGGTGAGGGGACTTATATAATGAAAAATTTCCTTTATGTGAAGTGGCTCAATATTAATTCTAAGAAGACTGTGGGAAGGTAAAGATGTATGTTGTCATTCAAAAGCAATCACTAAAAATAATGCAAAGAATCAGGGCTAAAAAGCTAATAGATTCATTCAAATTCTCTTCAAATTTGGATTTCAAAATACTTGAAAATACTTGATATGGTAACACTTAACTATGTTTTCCAATTCTGAACCTATACATTAACCAAGAAAACAATATGCATTTGAACAAGGTTATGACGTGTACTCTTTATTGAATTTTAAGATATAACAGAATATTCTTTTTTTTTTCTTTATGCTCCAAGGACTGGTTTATGGTCTTTTTATCCTTCAACTTTTATTTTAAAGTTCAGGGGTACATGTGCAGGACGTGCAGGTTTGTTACATAGGTAATGTGTGCCATGGTGGTTTGCTACACAGATCAACCCATCATCTTGGTATCAAGCCCAACATCCATTAGCTATTCTTCCTGATGCTCTCCCTCCTCCCACCCCTTTCCGTGGACAGGCCCCAGTGTGTGTTGTTTCTCACCATGTGTCCATGTCTCATAGTTCAACTCCCACTTATAAATAAAAACATGCAGTGTTTGGTTTTCTGTTCCTGTGTTAGTTTGCTGAGGGTAACAGCTTCCAGCTCTATCCATGTCCCTAGAAGGGACATAATCTCAATCCTTTCTATGGCTGCATAGTATTCCATAGCGTACATGTATCACATTTTCTTTATCTAGTCTATCATTAATGGACATTTGGGTTGAGTCCATGTCTTTCCTATTGTGAAGAGTTGCAATAAACATATGCATGCATGTATCTTTATAATGGAATGGTTTACATTTCTTTGGGTATATACCAAGTAATGGGATTGCTGGGTCAAATGGTATTGCAATTCCCACACTGTCTTTCACAATGGTTGAACTAATTTACACTCCCACCAACAATGTAAAAGTGTTTCTTTTTCTCTGCAACCTTGCCAGCATCTGTCATTTCTGGACATTTTAATAATTACCATTTTGACTGATGTGAAATGGTATCCATTGTGGTTTTGATTTGTATTTCTCTAATGATCCATGACGTTGAGCTTTTTTCATATGTTTGTTGGCCACGTAAATGTTTCCTTTTGAAAAGTATCTGTTCGTGCCCTTCGTCCACTTGTTAATTTTTGTTGTTGTTGTTTTTTCTTGTAAACTTAAAATAGAGTGTTCTTGATGAAGACTTCTGAGGTAAAGTTGAAATAATTTAGAGTTCAGGATTTTAGATATAACTGCTAATGTTGTATGAAGTAAGAAAATCATTTTCTCTTTCTCATGACAAACTCTTTGACCATGTTTTACTTGTGCTATATTCAGTGGGCTCCTGAGAGGTTTCTGACTTCCCTTTATTTCCATCCACATTCTAGGAGCAAATCTAGAAGTTTGTAGTGGGAAAGTGGTATGGATATCACTGGGAAAATAAACAAATAAGCCTGAAATTCCTGAAACACCAATGTGTTAATGTTTTCTTCTCATAATAATAGGTGAAAATAATAAATTATAACTGTTGTTTTAAGCAAGCTATGACAATTAAGGTCACCGAGATCTCACCCTAGGATATCTGCCTATCTCACTTAGGAAAAAACAATATGGACAAAAAACAAAATTCCTCTCTTGTTTAGAATCTTTTCAATATATCCATATTTTTATGTATCCATATCCACTTTTATATAATATACTAAGGACAAATGTGCCCATTTCTATCCAAAATTAAGCAAAAGAAAAGTGGTAATATGATTTCACCATGGGTGGGGGTCACGCGTGGAGTTGGATTTTGCTATAAATATTTGGGGATGTATTGGTTTGATCTCACACTGCTAATAAAGACATACCTGAGACTGGGTGATTAGAAAAAGAGGTTTAATTGACTCACAGTTCCACAAGGCTGTGGAGGCCTCAAGAAACTTACAATCACGTTGAAAGCAGAAGCAAATGTGTCCTTGTTCACGTGGTGGCAGGAAGGAGAGGTGCCGAGCAAAGGGGGAAGCTCCTTGCAAAACCATCAGATCTTGTGAGAACTCACTCATTATAATGAGAACTCACTCACTATAATGAGAATTATGTGGTAACCAGCCCCATAATTCAACAACCTTTCAACTATTCCCTCTCATGGCATGTGGGAATTATGGGTGCTACAATTCAAGATGAGATTTGGGTGGGGACACAGCCAAACCATATCATAGGGTTATAACTAAACTTCCATCTGGGCTTACAATGTACTTCGAAAGAAAGTAATTTGAAAGGTAGAACACTCTTTCCCTCTTATGGAGTAGCTCCTTGGTGTTTCCTGCAAAAACTTAATTATAGCCTTGGTATAACTGTTCTATCCACTTATCCTCATTCCTTCTTTTCCTATCTATGAATAAGAAATTCCAACTTTTGGGCTCAGAATAATTTGAAAAACTGACATACAAGTAATATTAGAAGTTTGTGTATTAAATTAACTAGAGTATAAATACATATAAAGTCTTTTCACCTGTCTTGACTGCCCAGGTATTTTCATCTCATCTTTAATGAATTCAGTTATATTTCAGGCGAGATTGGGTGCTTTCAGGTTGGTATGGCTGTAGACAAATCCAATTATATTTTAACCTAGAGAAAGGAGGACTTATTTTCATGACTAGTTTGTTGGCCTGGAATTTCATTCTAAACATGCAGAATGCAGCAAAATATAATATGTTAAGGTCTATAGGAAAATGATGGTTCTAAAGTATATGGAATAAAATTTCAGTTCAACTCTATTTCTAGCTAATGTGAGCTTGAGTAGTTACTTAGATTCTTGAAGCCTTGATTTTCTCATCTAGAAAATAGGGGTAATCATGGTATCCATGCCATAGATTGATTGTAAGTATTAAATTAAATAAATCATTTAAAGTACTTAATACAATGCTTAGCATGTCATAAGCAGTATATAAATGTTAGTTGTTGTTACCGTATTGATGTTTATTTGGCTTTTCCCATCTCAAGAAATTTCCTTTTTTCAAAGAAACCAAAGTCATTGTTAGCTCATCCCATCAAGTATCCATTAATAATGCGGATAGACAGGTTCATGTTTCATAGCCAGAGGCCCAAATTGCCCACAGTCATCTTGTCCAAAAGAGAGGATAAAAGTCAGCAGGTTGAATTTTTTCCAAACTTCAGCTTGCAGCCTACAGCATCTTGGATCCTCAGCTACTTCAGCAGAAACTCAAGGTTAGTTGGTGTTTTTGTTCTCTCCCTTTTAAATATAAGCTACTTTTCATTCAAATGATGAAAGAATATCAAAATAATGTATTCTGAAATGAATTTTTGTGCTATTCTTGATTTATAAATGTAGAAGAAGTAGCAGAAGTGGGAAAATATTCGTAGGTTGAGTCTCATACTGCCTAATCCTGATGCAAGTGTATGCTATAAATCGACACATCTGAAACCTATATATCCGGCAATACTTACTCAATGTCCACTTGAGACCAAGAGTAGAGAGATTACCCACTAAATTATGGATGATTCTTCTGTGATTGTTGACATCAAATCTCTCTTCCATTCTGATTCAAAGTCATCATCTTCTCATCTTTCCTTTGCATCTTGTCCTGATGTCCTTTTATTTATTCATTTTCCAGTAAAATTTTACTGCTTCGCCTCTCCCTCACAGTCATCAGACAACATCTTTTAGGTATCTGCCCAATATACAATATTCTTTCTCTAGCAACTGGCTTTTCATTCATGGGGACACATAGAGAATTTGTTCATGAGCCACGCCTGTCATGTGCAAATCTGTCCTCTTTGTGAAAACCAAGTGGACCAACCAATCAGATGATCCCGGGGGTTTGAGAACAAAAGGCAGTCTCTGAGGGGTGGGTGAGTAATAACACATTAGCATATTACACACATTTAAACTCAGAAGAAATGAGACAACCATGGGAACAAAGTAGCAAAGAAAGCCAGTTAGTAGAGAGGGAGAAAAATGAAGCAGAAATAAAGGTAAAGCAAAGGTATGGCTTGAGTCCCTGAGAACTTTCTAGGACATGGTTTCAGTCTCCTTTTGATAAGCTACATTTCTGATCTAACTAGGATACATTCATTAACTCATTTAATAACTCATTCAGTACACATTTTTTGAATGTCCACCAAATACCAGGAATCGTGCTATTTTTCATACCTTCTCTCACTAAATTTTAATTAGAAGTCTAAATCACAACTGAACAAATAGCAAAACAATGGTAAACATTTAATATTTCTGACAACATCCCAAGAAAACTTGGCAACTCGATTCTGGCTATTACTGTACATTTTCAAGTGAAGTCCCAATTGTACTATGACTACTCTTAGCTAGGTGAGCTGAAATAAAAGTTCCTATTTAAGAAATGTAGTGTTATCTTCCAAGATTGCACTGGCAAGCAAATGATAATCTCTGAACATGATTATGACCTACTTAAGGTTTTATATAATCACTGCAGAATTTTTATGTGAGGAAGAAAATTCACAGGGCAGCACAAAGGGATTTTTTAATGTTCACTTGTGAAATATCAATGATTAGGGGTATAAGGCTAATGATAGCTAATGCATTATGGCAAAATAAAAAAAAAAACTTCTGACTTGCTATTTATTTCCTAACTTTCTATCTTCATATAGTATAATGATGCAAGTCCATAAATATCAGTCTGCAGGGGAAAACATATTTTTAGATTATCCTAAATATAAGATACAGAGAAATTACATTTTTTTTCTTTGAGTAGTTGGTAATAGATCTAAGTAATTCATTAGGAACCTGCTGGTTCTTTTTCCACTGAAGATGAAAAAAATATTAGATCAAGGCACTAAACTTGTATTTAATTCTTCATATTAAATACAAGTCAGAGTTACATGGGTTATTGTCAGAAAGAAGGCATAGGCACTTTGATCACCTCTACTCCCTGAATCTGTGCTCTTACTAAAACTTACCCAGTTTTTAATCCACTGTATGACTTACATCATTACTTCTCTATTTAAACTGCTCAAATCTTACCTTCTCAAAGGGTTTTGTCCTTGCTGTTGAATTCCATAGCCTTCTTTCATCTCATTTAGAATAAAATTCTAATTCTTTCCAATACCTGAAGACCATACCGAATCTTACGCAAGACTTTCTCACCAGTCTTACCTTTTGCCAGTTTCCCTCAGACTCTCATAGGTGTTCAAAGTTGAGCTAGATAAAAATAATTGTATTAATTTTCAATAGCTGCCGTAGGCAATTACCACAGACTGGGTGGTTTAAACAACAGAATTTTTGTTAAACAACAGAAATTAATTTTCTTACAGCTCTGGAGACTAGAAGTCCAAGATTAAGGTGTTGGTAGGGTTGATTCTTTCTGAGGTCTCTATTTTTGGCTCATAGATGGCTGGCTGCTGTGGTTTAAACATTCCTTTCAAAACTCGTGTTAAAATTTAGTTGCTATTGTAACAGTGTTGGGAGGTGGGTCCTTTAAGAGGTGATTAGGTCAATGCCATTATTGTGGGATTGTGATTCTCTTTCTCTCTGTCTCACTCTCTCTTAGCCTTTCCCATCAGGCCTTCTCCCTTCTGCCTTTCCAGTATGTGATAACACAGTAAGAAGGCCTTCACCAGATGCCAAACAGATATTGTCATCATGCTATTGGACTTCCCAGTCCCTAGAACTGTTAGTGAAATAAATCTCTCTCTTTTTTAAAAAAAATTTCCCAGTCCGTGGTATTCTGTCATAGCAATGGGAAATGGACTAATACACCATCTTCTCCCAGTGTCTTCACATGGTCTTCCCTCTGTGCATGTCTTTGTCCTAATCTTCTCTTCTTATAAAGACATCAGTCATATTGAGTTAGGGTGTACACATATGACCCCATTTTACCTTAATTATCCCTTTAAAGGTCTAATCTCCAAATATAGTCACATTCTGAGGTACTGGGGATCAGGACTTTGACATATGAATTTTGGGGAACACTATTCAGGCCATAACAATGGACTTCTTTAGACAATTGATGAATATGCTCTGACAAGTTTGGACATGACCTGTTAAGATCATAAGGGACTTGGGTAGAGGTGACAAAAGAAGTGCAAATTCAATGACTTACAGAAGCTTTGGGTGTGACAGAAACTTAAGTAGCTTGTTTTCTTGGCTGACTAAACTGAAATGTCCATTTTTTCCAGAAGACTGTCTTCACAGAGTCAAAGTGAAAAAAGAGTAGAGCAGACAGGGACAGCGGTCACTGCACAAAATCAGCAGACTGCCAGGGCAGCCCCATGTCTCTTCAGAACGTTGGGACAAACTAAAGTCGGTCTCAGGAAGAAACTGCTTCTCATGATCTCATAAGAAAGTGAGTCTTGTGAAAATTGGCACTGTAAGGAAATACTTTCCCTTCCATTTATCATAAACTATCCAACGAAATGACTATGCAAATAGCAAGTAACATGATGGATTAGGATAGTATTATTAAGGATTTTAGAAACAAACTTTTTCAGGTAGTCCCTGAAAATTCTTCTGAATAAATAAATAAATGCAACATTGTCTAGCTCAGGCAAAACCCCACAGATTTATCATATTATTAAAAGGAAAATAAAAGGTAGAACATTTAATGTCCTAAAAGATTTAATGAGGCTGCCTCAAAGACATGAATGAAAGCTCATTTTTAAATTAACTATTCTCTCATGCGGGAAAATATAAACTGAAACAAACAATAATAAACAAAAAACAATGCATTTTTAAAACAAAACAACAGCATTATAATGGATTCTCCCAGAGTAGTGACTAAAGTCTTCCTATTCAAAGAGGGGGAAACTATCAGTACTTATTGCTTACGGTATGTTTATTACTGCCCTTTGTCTTGCATTGAAACGTGTTTATATTAGGATATATTTGATGGAATATGCTTCAAAGAGAAAGAGTTAGAACTCTAACCCTAGAATGCTACAATTTTATTCTACGATTCTCTCAATAGTCCATTGGCAGTATGTTTTGACACAGGCTTCATGAAGCAGTTATCTAAGATATTGAAGTTGGAACCACTGTAAGGAAAATTTTAGAATTTTGCCAGAAAAGAGTCAGTAGCAGCCTCTTGCTCCCAAACTCTCTTAAAGGGAAAGCTGAGCAACTATGGTTTCTGTGCTGTATTAGTTTGTTTCACACTGCTATAAAGATACTACCTGGGACTATTAACAAATTACCTGGGATTGTTAATACATTTATTAACAAAAGGGGTATAATTGACTCATGGTTCTGCATGGCTGGAGAGACCTCAGGAAAATTAGAATCATGGTGGATGGTGAAGGGGAAGCAAGGCACCATGTCTTACATGACAGCAAGAGAGAGAGAGAGAGCAAAGGGGGAACTGCCAAACACTTTTAAAATCATCAGCTCTCATGAGAACTCACTTACTATCATGAGTACAGCATGGGGGAAACCATCCCCATGATCCAATCACCTCCCACCAGGTCCCACCCCTGACGCATGGGGGATTACAATTTGAGATGAGATTTGGGTGGGGTCAAAGAGCCAAACCATATTATTCCACCCCTGGCCCCTTTCAAATCTCACATCCTTCTCACATTTCAAAACCAATCATGTCTTTCCAACAATCCCCCCAAGTCAACTCATTCCAGCAGTAACTCAAAAGTCCAAGTTCAAAGTCTCACCTGAGACAAGGCAATTTCCTTCCACCTATGAGCCTGTGAAATAATAAAAAAGTTAGTTACATCCAAGATATCATGAAGGTGCAGGCATTGGATAAATGTTACTGTTACAAATGGGAGAAATTGGCCAAAACAAAGGGGCTACTGGTCCAATGCAAGTCCCAAATCCAGCAGGGCAGGCATTTAATCTTAAAACTCCCACATTTCCTGTGACTCCATGTCTCACATTCAGGATATGCTGATGCAAGGGATGGGCTCCCAAGGCCTTGGGCAGCTCCACTTCTATGGCTTTGCAAGGTACAGTCCACAGCTGCTTTCATGAGCTGGCAGTGAGTGTCTGTGGCTTTTCCAAGTGCATGGTGGAAGCTGTCAATGGATCTGCCACTCTGGGGTCTGGAGGATGGCAGCCCTCCTCTCACAGCTTCTCAAGGTAGTGCCCCAGTGGGGACTCCATATGGGGGAACCAGCCCCACATTTCCCCATTGTCTTGGCTATTAACATTTGGCTCCTCATTACTTAGGCAAATTTTTGCAGCCAGCTTGAATTTCTCCCCAGAAAATGAGTTTTTCTTTTCTACCACATGGTCAGGCTGCAAATTTTCCAAACCCTTATGCTCTGTTTCCCTTTTAAACAAGTTCCAATTTCAAACTGTCTTTTTGTGAATGCATGTAACTGAACGCTTTCAGAATAAGCTAGGTCACCTCTTGAATTCTTTGATGCTTAAAAATTTCTTCTGCCAGATACGATATCCTAAATCATCTCTTGAGTTCAAACTTTTACAGCTCTCTAGGGCAGGGGCAAAATGCCACCAGTATCTTTGCTAAAGCATAGCATAAGTGACCTTTACTCCAGTTCCCAATAAATTTCTCATCTCCATCTGAGACCATAACAGCCTGGACTTCATTGTCCATATCACTATCAGCATTTTGGTCAAAACTCTCTAGGAAGTTTCAAATGTTTCCACTTCTCCCTGTCTTCTTCTGGGCCCTCCAAACTGTTCCAACCTCTGCCTGTTACCCAGTTCCAAAATCATTTCCACATTTTCAGATTATCTTTATAGCAGTGCCTCACTCCCAGTACAAATTATCTGTAATAGTCCATTTTCACACTATAAAGATACTATCTGAGACTGGGTAATTTATCAACAAAAGAGGTTTAACTGACTCCCAGTTCCCTCCTGGCTGAAGAGGCCTCAAGAAACTTGGAATCATGGTGGAAAATGAAGGGGGAAGCAAAGCACCTCTTACATGAGAGAGACAGCAAAAGGGGAATGGCCAAACACTTTTAAAATCATCAGCTCTTGTGAGAACTTACTATTATCATGAGAATAGCATGGGGGAAACTGTCCCCATGATCCAATCCCTTTCCCACCAGGCCCTCTCCTGACACGTGGGGATTACAATTTGAGATGAGATTTGGGGACAGAGAGCCAAACCATATTTAATGGTGTGTGTATGCCTGTGGATGCGAGGGTTACTTTACCTTTATCATGAACACTTGAAGTGAATTCAAATTCTTCATTGACTAAAAGGTTGAGAGGCAAATATAATATCTAAGATAAAAAAGTGGCTTTCTAGAAGTGTTCATAATAATTAGACATGCGCTGGGATTTATTTGCAGAACAATTGAAAACTTAAGCTTTGTATATTAATTCCTATGAGAATTTGACACATTTTAGATGGTTGCCTAGATTTAAACACAAGGAGATGATTTTGAAAATTACTTTTCTGTTCCAATTTATGCTGAGCTCTATCCAGAGATAATATAGTTGTTATATTCTTTTAAGACATTTAAATCTGCCATTGAGCCTCTTATTGATGTGTTTGATGGACTGATGAGTTATGATGCAAGCAATTAAAGTCTTCTAGACACTATGTCCTGAGAAACTATTTACTTACCATCAAGGCATCATGAGATCTATTTGTCTAATATTGGACTGACATGGAAAAGTGTCATCAGTAAGATTACTTTTCAGGCAAAATTTGTCTTAGAATATAAAAATATCCCTTCTGACTTTCTGATATTAATAACAAGTTTATGCTTTAATAACAAATTTATGCTTTAATAACAAGTTTCAATCATGTTTATGTTTAAGTCCACTGCCTGGGTTATTCATTACCAAGCAGTCTAGATCAGCAATTAAGACCTTGTGAATAACACATATTCCAACCTGCACATGAATGACCTTTGTCAATTCGTTCACCTACTCTGGCACTCGTGTTTTTATCTTTTTGATAAGGGCTTAGACAAGGTTTACAGTCATTGCTGTGCATCCAAAATAAACTTGGTGTTAGTTAATCTGAGGACAGTCTGAGTATCTCTGCCTGCAAAGCTCCTGAGATAATTTATTTGTGCTGTGAGGGTTGAGAACTACCCAACTAGATAACGTCAGCCTTCTAGCTCCACTATTTTAAGGTTCAAATATTTTTTTCTTACACAATGATAGATCATCAGCCTTTATTATTTGAGATGAAATTGTAGAGTTTTGTCCTGGTGAGAGTTTGGAAGTGAGGGTTGAAATTTCATCCTGCTTTCTGTGTGAGAGCCCCTAAGAGCTTATCTTTGGACAAAGGTAGAGGTGCCTATGGTGGAGAAAAGGAGCAGGAATGGGAGAGCTGATTTGAGAATGTGCTCCACATTCCAAAGACTTTTAGGAGCCTGGAGTGACAATCACTAAAACAAAGTGGAAAAACCAGTACTGAATGGTAAGCTTTTCAGATATGATGACACTTGGTCAGAGAAATGTGCAAATCCTAGGATTTCCGGGAAAAAATGCGAACTAAATTTTCTCAATAAATACAAAGATACTTTTTGAATTAGGAAAGAACACAGGTCTGTAAAAAACAAAGGAAGAAATGCAGTGTAGTAGGAAGAAAAAGAAAAACAAAAAAAAGGCTTCTATTTTTGCCAAACTCAACCTGCCGCTTTTCAGAAGTAGGCAGGGCTTATATTTTATTGTGACTCCTTCTAGATGTTTCCTTTGTTTAAACAATCCTATCACATATTCATGGACTCTATCCATTGATATATTATTTAAAATAAGATTAGCATCGTCACATTATAATGATGATTCTATTTTTTTCTCCCATCTAATGTATTGAAACAATATATGGTATATGCCACACCATGCAAATGTAGATCACTCCTTTAAGGAGTGTTTAACATTTTTGTTGAAAAATATGTACCGTAATTTAGTAAGCCAGTTCTTTACTGGTGAATATTTTAATCATCTCCAGTTCTTTGCCCCTGTGAAATATTCAGTAATGAGCATCCTTGTTCATATATATTTGATCAATTGCACAGATATCTCTGTACAGTAGATCTAATGATATGAAATACTTGGGATGAAAGGATTTAAAGTGTAGGTACATTTCCAAATTTCCCTTCTAACCTGTAGTATCGATTTATAAGGACAGCAAGACTATTTGAAGTTTCTGTTTTGTCACAACTATTCCAACCTGAGGAATGATCAGTATTTTGGATCTTCACCATTTTGATGTGAAAATTCTTATTTTGTAGCTTTAATTAACATTGCTTTAATTATCAGTACAATTTTAAAAATAAGTAAATTTGCAAAGAGACTCCCACTTACCTACCAACAATACAAAAATTACGTAAGACTTTTAGTCAGATGGTAATAAAAAAAAAAAAAAAAAAAACTAAAAGCATATATCGGAGGGACTTACGCAGAATGAAGGCATTAATTTGCATTTTCTAATCAGAAATGCATTTATTTTTCTCTTTGTCCTCTGCAGTTCTCCAATTTGAATATTCAGCAGGAGAAGAAGGCTGACTGAATACTTAGTTTTAACAACAATGGTTAAACATATTCCTTTCTTATGATTCTGCTCCATCTTTCTAAGGTGAAACATTTCAAGCAAAGTAAATCTTAATTTTGAATTCAGATGGCTTATTGCTGAAATCATTATGAACACAATGGAAATGGGAAACTTTCAGAATATTTTACCTCTGTAGACAAATTGGCACTTTCAAAGAACATTAGAATGACGTGGATCCCATGCATCCATGTTCATCACTCTTAATCCCCCGCCCCCAACTTTGTCAACGCCAAGGAAGATGGATGCCCTACATTGAGGATGGCCCTCAACATGAACTTCCTGTGCTGGCTGGCTGGCACCATGTTTTCCAAAATGATCTGTGGTAGCACATTTGCTCTCTCACCAGGCTGTCCTTTTCGCCTGTTCCTGTCCTCCCCCTCTCTTCCTGTTCCAAGCCTGTCACCACTCTTCTGGCAAAATTTTCCTTGCTGGAAGGAGCAACCTCTCTCAACCAGTGCAATCACATTTCTTTCACGGGACACTCATCGAAGGGAGCATCCTCCACTCACTATAGCCTCATCCTTTAGTAGCCTCACTCCCTTTCTCTCTCTTTCATCTTAGCTACAGGGCCTGTGTTATCTGGCTCTTTTCCTTTGTCATACATTAGTTTATCAAAACTCTGGTCCCTTTAGTCAACATGAGTGTCCAAGAGCATGCACTTGGATCAGGCCACTGCTCTTAGAGCCAACAGAGTAGTATGCATGATGAATTATGAAACTCTTTTCCTGACAAGTTTAGAATCTCTGGTTCTGCCAGGGCACTGGACCAATGAATGGGAACGTGTGTGACAAATCAGAAAATTCTTTTTGGGAAATGCTAGGGAAGAGAAAGCTGCAGTCAACTACTGTGACAAACTGAAAATCTGATGAAAACCCTTCATGGGTGACCTGGAAACAAGCCTCTTTTCATTTACATTTGGAATTTAGAGACTGCTTAAAATTTAGCTAATATAGTCCGGGCTTGATTTTTTTTTTTTTTTTGACTGACAACAACAAACTCTTTCTCTGTGTTTTGTTTTATACAGTGTGTATGTGAGTTAAATATCTATTGATGCTGTAAACACAAGCATTTAGTTTGATGAGTAGGACTAATGCTTTCATCTATTTAGACAGCAAATGCCATGTCTCCTTTCGCATGCCTCTCTGTCTCTAGGGATTGGCTGTGCAGGACTTGTTAAAAGGGTTTCTATTCTGCTTATATGAATGCTCTGGATGCAGATTTTACACACAAGAGACAAGTTCAGTTGCTATCGAATTTTCTTTGTCCCATTCTCCTTTCTTATAATCACAAGACTATATGTGATTATAATATAATTATTATATTATTATAATAATATAATATATACAATAATATATATATAATTATAATCACAAGACTATATGTGTCTTGTGATTATAATTGTGTAAAGCCAGGCATTTTAACATGAGATACATACTTGTACGCATGAAAAATCGTCACATTTCTCAACACCCACGAATTATTCACCTTGGATTTTTTCTCCGTGCAGTAGGTATAGATTCTCTTTTTATCCCTTGCACTTCCAGCTTTCTCTTTTTTTTCATACCTCCCTTTAAAAATTGATATATATGAGACACATATATCTCATAATAGGGATAGTCTTGTCCTGATACTTAACATCCATTGCCTATATCATTCCTATCCTATGTTTCTTGACAACAAAATAAAAAACACTCTAAGTCCATTGAACACTTCTCTTTGTCCCTCTCTTGATGCATCATTCAGGGAGAGAATAATTTCACTGTCTTTGACTCTATTCACAGTTGCTGTTTACATTGAGTTCATATGTGCTCAATTTAATTGAATGTCTTATATTTTATCTGAAAATCCTGAATTATATCCTATACTGCGGCTATTACTGTGTTACGATAGTTGCCTGTACCTTATAATAACCGTGGAGGAAAATAGTTGAGCAGGAACAATTGCAGTGAAACTATAAAACAGTTTTTACTTCTCTGAGGCAAAGGACTCTATTGGATTTATTTCCTTCTATATCCTCAGAGCCTAGCACCCATAAGTACCTCACAAGTATTTGTCAAGTGACTTAAAAGATGGTAAATATTGAGCAAATCAGTTCCTATGTCTGTCTCTGCTTTCCCTTTGATCCAGTCAAGCTTTTTCTCTAAACAGCCAGATAGCAAATATTCTAGGCTTTGTGGGCCACATAGTTTCTGTTGCAAGTGTTCAATGCCAGCAAGATGGCAGCCATAGACCATATGTAAACAAATGAATATGGCTGTGTTGCAATAAAAATTTATTTATGAAAACAGGCAACGGGCTAGATTTGGCCCATAGGTAAAAGTTTGCTGACATCTCCTACAGGTCCATGTCCCACACTCCTACCCCCCTAAATGTGTATATAATGGTGATCTGTCCCAACATTTTCTGCGTGGCAGTGGTGGTGGAGTGGAGAGTGGAGAGAAAACAGTTATGATGAAAAATATAGGCCTTCTCTCTCTACAACTCTTTAACCACCAACCATCCCATGGAGAATATGAATACCTTCCTTTTTTTTTTTTTTTTTTTTTTTTTTTTTTTTAATTAAATGGAGTCTCACTCTGTCGCCTAGGCTGGAGTACAGTTGTGCTGTCTCGGCTCACTGCAACCTCTTCCTCCTGGGTTCAAGGAATTCTCCTGCCTTGGCCTTCTGAGTAGCTTGGATTACAGACACACATCACCATGCCCGGCTACGTTTTTTACTTTTAGTAGAGACAGGGTTTCACCATGCTGGCCAAGCTGGTCTCAAACTCCCGACCTCATGATCCACCCTGCTTGGCCTCCCAAAGTGCTGGGATTACAGGTGTAAACCACCACGCCCGGCCGAATATCTTCCTTTTAATCCACAAACCTGGTAATAGCTTCAGGGAGCCTTAATTTAAGTGTTGTTGAAGCGTCTAAGATGCCAATAGTGAATGGTGTCACTAAAACTAAATTTTTTCAGTATTAAATTTCTTTTAATTTTGTGGGTACTTAGTAGGTGTATATATTTATGGGGTACATGAGATGCTTTGATGCAGGCATGCGATATGAGATAAGCCCATCATGCAGAATGGGGTATCCATCCTCTCACGCATTTATCCCTTGAGTTACAAACAATCCAATTACACTCTTTAAGTTATTTTAAAATTTACAGTTAAGTTATTATTGACTAGAGTCATCCTATTGTGTTATCAAATAGTATGTTATATTTATTCTTTGTCTTTTCCTTTTTTTTTTTTAACCATTAACCATCCCCATCTTAGTTTTTTTGTTGTTAATAAAACAAGGGCAGCTCTCCATGAAAGTACCTTCTCTGGTTCATGCTTCTGGAAACAAAGTTCCCAAGGTGAATGGGCTCATGACTCACATGGTAACCTCTCTAGGGGCTACACAGTGGGTTGCTCTTCTCTAAATAGCACCCTGGGACACTGGGGTTCCAAATAAAAGATGCCTGGACATCAACAACTGGAGCCTCATTAGGCACCTAGAATCAGAAAGTGGTGGGTGATGGTTTTGTAGGTTTTGATTAGTGTTTAAATTCAGTAACAGCTTCTTTCTCTATAATATGGATTAACTGCGCTAGACAGAAGCCAAACCCTGTCCAGTTTTCAGTGTCAAAGCAATGGGAGAAGGGTTTCCAGTTCTGGCTGAAGGTCATCCAATAGGCAAGCCACTGAAAGGCACCGATGTGGGGGAGTGTTGGTTGCTGCTGTGATCCCTGAGGCCCTGGGTCCCTGAGGAAGTTTACTTGCCAAGTATGTCTGTTATCTGGTACTCACTGGTGCAACCTGTCTGACCACAAAGGAGAGAGAGTTTGTATGAACACCACTGCTAAATTGTCTGTGCAAATGCACATAAACAGCAAAAGCAACAGCAGCACATAAAGAAAGAAAGGATATTCTTCATGGAAAAGGATTTATTTGAAGTGGTCTCTAGTCATTCTTCTTATTTTTCTTTCTTTTACAATCATTAAGTTTTCTCTACCTCTTTTAAATCTTTACCTGTTTAGGCATAGAATGTTTTCCTGATTTACATATGTCTTTCTCCTTTTATACTGAGAAAGGACCTGTTTTTTTTTAAATACAAATCTGTGTATATATATCTATTTCTATAGATCTACATATGTATGTTTTTCTATATGTATAAATACAGATATCTGCAGATATAGACATGTATATGTTTTTCTCCTTTTTTTTTTTTTTGGAAATTTTTCCTTTCTTTTCTCCATGAACTACCTATTCCTTTCTCAACTGCTCCTCATCCTTAATGATTGAGCGCAGGTATCAGCTTCTCCACCAGAGTCTTTTCCTACCTTGGAAACCCCATCTCCCCAACCCCGACCAGGTATATACTTTCCTTGTGTGTATGTCGATCACTGCATTCACAGAATTATGTGATAATTATGTATTTGTGTGAGTTCTTTGTTATTTGATGTAATCATCTTTGTTACCCAACCTAAGCACCCTGGCTGTCACATGGTTAGCCTTCAGCAGAATGAGTATGGTTGTTTGGCATTGAGGCTTATAAAGGTTAAATGTGACCAAAGCTAGAGAGGTGGGAAGTAGCAGATGGAGGATTCTGGCCGAGTGTGCCCCGGACCCCTAAACCACTGCCTGTTCAGATTAACCTACTTTTATAGCTCGGGAATGCCTGGTCATCTGCAGTAGATGGCTTGGTAAGAACAATATTCAGTTCTTTCTCCTGAGGTTTTTCATCTTTTCTTCTATTTTCACTCTCCTAGCCAGGGCAGGCATCTGGCTCCTTAAAGAAAATCCCGAGGTGGAGCCGATGGGACGTATTTCCTGGGTGCTTCCTGGGCCCTGCTGGCTTCTTGCATGGGCTTCTCTCATGGGAGGGATCTCTTTTCCTTATCCTTCCCCCAACTACCCTATCTCCAAATGCTGAGGCCTCCCATTAGATCTCCCTGTCCACAAATCCCCAGAAACTACAGATGCACTCTTCAGTCCTCTCCCTATCACACAGAGCTGTTAATAAAGCAGTGTATCACTGAAATGATCTTAGGGTTGTCTGATAGTCCCAGGGGGATTAGTGTTTCCTCCCACATCAACAGAAGCCACATACATAGCCCATGTTTATTTGTGACTTTCTGATTTCCTAATATTGTTTGGGAGAACAAAATCATAGTTCATTACCACATACACACACACACACACCTCTGATGTTACCCACCCTAGAGGACAGCTTCATAGAGTACAATAGTCACTAGCCCCTTGTGGCTATAGAACCCTTGAAATGTGGTTAGTGTGACTGAGGAACTGCCATTTTTGTTTCACTTAATGTATTAAAATGAATTTAAATTTAATCACACATGATTAGTGGCTACTGTAACTTACAAAACAGCTTTAAAGCATCTGCTCTCCTGACTTCAACATGGGGTTTTATATCAATCTTACTATTTGATAACAGACTGAAGATGTAAAATTAGCTGTTTGATTAGACTACTTCTCCATAAATGTCCCACTAGAGAACCACCTTGGACAACAACTCTCGGGGTACCCTGGAAGTTTAATAAATGTGAAAAGGAAAATAACTTTTTGCTGAAAGGGAAAAGAAATTTTTAATTATAATCCATGTATTCTAAATAGTTTTTACAAACCTTCAAAAGTTATGTTGTATATATGAGGGGAGGGAATTTATACTTTATATGGAAGCTCACTGGAAGCTTAGATAAAGATGAATCCGGGGACAGTGTCCTGAATTCAGCTACCAGTTATAGCACATGTGACTTTGCATAAATCACTTTCCAAATGTCTGGTCCCTCATTGTAAATTAGGAACCCACCCAAAGTATTCCACAGAGTTTCTGGGACTAAATAATATAATATAGAGGCAACTGCTTTGTAAAATGCTATAAGGATGGCATTTGCTATTAAAATTTAATTGATAGTATCATAATTCTGTATGATATTGATGGAGAGGAGAGGTGCTGGAGAGGAGCCACACTTTCTTCACCTTTAATTGTAAAGTAATTCAGAAAAAGAAAGAAATTCTACTAGTCATTATGGTAAGTAAAGAGGGATTGCTTTTATATTAACGCACGGAAATATTTGTGTGTGTTCGTGGACTTTACAGTTATCCAAACCAATCTTGTTTTAAAAGCCAAATTTTAACTTACATGATTTTCTTTTCTGAGGTAGTCCCAACTTTAGGATTTTTCTCCTGTTTTTATAATAAAAGTATCTTTCAGAAAAACATAATAAGCTTTTTCTTTCATTTATTATGGCTCAGCCAGTATTTTGATTTGTAGTCTCCTGTCCTTCGGCCAAAGCCTCCAGGGCAATGCTTACCTATGGTAAGCACCATTTTTCTCCCTCATGGGGACAACAATAATTTTAGACACTTAAATATACAAATGTATCTGTGGAGTCATCCCCAAATGACAAAAAATTATTCCAAAAGACAGGCAAATATGCGCCCTTTTCTTATTTTGCACATCTGAGAATGCCCAACTGAATTTCAGTTTCTTTCAGACAATCCAGAGTATTTTTAGTAAGAAAAATGTTTTTTTCTTATGGTCATCTATAAATGTTTTTTAAAATCTAAATGTCCCAGTCTTAGCTAGTATGTTTTATTTATAATTTCCAATTTCTAGACTGAAATCTAAACACTCTTTTAATTGACAGATAAGTGTAATAGGTTTCAAAACAATCAATTTTGTTCTATTTACTTTAGTGCATTTGGAACAATTGATATATGGCTTATGTTCGTAAGCATTTAATAACAAAAGTGCTATTTTATCCTAAACAATGAATCAGGGAATGCCATGGCAATCTAATTTTGGCTTTTGGAGCTTTATATTTTACACTTTAACACTCCAGCCAAGGCTAAAGTCTAGATACTTTATGAGTTTGTATAAAAATACATTTAAAAAATAAGCCATTCTATAACATGTAACATAAATATTTTTAGCCTAAAGCCATTCACATGTTATAAAGTTTTCTGGAATGTAACACCATGGATAAATATTCCAATATGGGTTAATGTCACTTAAAGTCATCTTCAAGTTACATGAATCATGAAGACATGTTTTAATCTTTAAGATATGTGTCAGTTGATCTAAGTTAGAACATGCATTCAAGACTTTGAGAGCACAGAAATAAACATAATGCTTCCCCTCAACTTCACAGAAAATCCAGAAGAGCTAAAAAATATGTACCATGGGAGTACAACTAAGCTGTATTCAGGAAAAAATAGTTGCTTTGATTATGTTCAGACATTCCCACAATTATTTTTTTGGAAGCAAATTGGATCTTTTAAGCAATCTACAGCTACTATTTCTGAAATTGTTACTATTATGGTAAACTGGGAATTTCATAGATGCCAGACTCTGTCATAGTATAGTATCTCATTTAATGCTGAGACACCCTTTCATGATGTGAGTAGGATTCTTAGTTTACACATGAGGAAGTGGAACTCAGAGAGGCTTGGTCAAATCAGCAGACAAATTATCATTAGTTTTAACAACAATGTGTTTAGATTTTTATTTTTTTTAGTGGATGAAAGAAACATGGAACTTGTGAAGTGAAGCAGCAGTACTAGCTTACCATCATGTTTGGACACAGTGCCTCCAACATCCCTGCCATGTACATCTTCCCTCCACTTTATCTTTCCCTGTTAAGATTCTATTCATTCTCCAAGGCTCAGTCCAATTGCCACATCCTCCCTAATTTTCTGGTATGAATGTCCCATTCCTCTTATGTTTCCTTGGTGTGTTGTTAATATTTCTATTAGAACTCTGGCAGCAATGCATTCATTAAAAGAACACTTACGGAGTACCACTTTGTACTTGGTGCAAGAGTTAACTGTGATAAGGTCTACCTCTCCCTGAGAATAGAGTCTTTGTCTTACTCACTTTTATGCCATTTATATATATATATAAATGGCATATATATATATGATACATATATATGATATATATGTATCATATAGCAGAGAAACTTGCTTATAGGTATGCAACAGAGATTTGAGTAGAGTTCCATTCTGGCCACTCACTGAGTCACATCTAACAACTTCCTCAACATTTTTTTAAATAATAATAGGAAGCAAATAGATGACACACTTAGGGTACTCTCTCATATATTGAAGAGTTCATAATCAGAAACTCCCACAATTGGAGAGTTAGGTGTGTACTTCAGTTGCTGTCACAAACTGCTTTAGAATGCCGTCAACATTTACTGTGGAAAGCTTTTCCTTCTCCCAGATTTTTCTTTCAATTCATTTAGGAGAAAAAAAAAAACATTTATTAAATATTACTGAGTCTTTAATACCTTGCAGTTTCTATTTGCTCCTAGCGAGGGAAAGCTTTTTAGAGCTCTTGTGGGATACAATGTCTAGAGAGGAGAATAATGGAGCTGGAGCATCTAGGAGAAATAAGCCCTAGGATGAATCAAAATTATACAAAAATAAAGGAATCTTGAGATTTTCCTGGATGCTGCTAACTCACTGACATATCTGGCTATAACCCAGCATCATTCTACATAGTCTGTACATTAAAATATAAAGTGATTTATTTAGGAATATCAAGAATGTCTCTCTCTACATAAGGTCCAATCAAAAAGCATAGTAAGGATCTTATGCAAGTCATCTCTAAAGATCAAACACTAACCGTGGTCCACAGCAAGGCATGTTGCAATTTATAATTAGAGTTACATTCACATGTCTATTTTTAAGATAATCATTTATTAAACTAAAATTTTAAAAAATCTTGTTACAAAGGGAGCACATAATTCTGACATTTATGTTTTCTGAGGCTGATTTCTTGTTGAGAATTGCAAAAGTGAAATTTGTATATTTTCTGATATGTAAACTAATGTGGAATGACTCATGACTGTTATAATTAACATAGAACATCTCATAAAAAACAGATAACTAAGCTTAGTGATAGATATTGAAACTGTATTCCTAGCCATAAAGTTATGTAATACGTGGTGATATGTTTTGGATTTGTGTGTCTGTTCAAATCTCATGGTGAATTGTAAACCCCAGTGTTAGAGGAAGAGCCTGGTGGGAGATGAATGGATCATGCGGGTTGACTTCCTCCTTGCTGCTCTTGTGATGTAATCTGGTTGTTTACAATTGTGTACCACCTCCTTCTTCATTCTCTCTCTCCTGTTGCCATTTGAAGACGTGCCTGCTTCCCCTTTGCCTTCTGCCATGATTGTAAATTTCCTGAGTCCTCCCTGGTCATGCTTCCTTTACAACTTGTGGAACCACGAATCCTTTAAACTTCTTATCTTTATAAACTACCCAGTCTCTGGTAGTTATTTATAGCAATTTGAGAGTGGACTAATACACTTGGTTAAGAACATTCTTTTGTGTTGGTATTAATTTCTAAGCATTAACCATAGGCTGTAAATAATAATGGCAATCTCTTACATTTGAATAGAGCTTATAAATTCTCAATTTTTTTTTTTAGATTTACTCAAGGATGAATTAATATTAGAATGCTAGTTGTGTAAAGAACCTCGTATGTTATCTCATTTCATGGTAAAAATTAGGAAGCGAAAAGATACATTTTGAACTTGTTAAAGTTTGCTCAGCTAATACAGGGCAGAGATTCAAATTTAGGTTTTTCTGATATTTGGAACTCTTCAAAGTCTTTGTAATATCCCCTTGAAAACTGATAAGGAATTCTAGTGATTTGCCCAAGGTCATAATTCATGGCAGATTAGAACCCAGAATTCCCATCTTTTAGTTATTTCCATATGCTCTATTACTCTATGCTTTATGCATAGATATCAGAAAGTCAAGATTAATTTTTAGTGTTTAAGATTTTTCTTTTCTTATAAAGGTTTAATGTGGTTTGGATAGGAAAATCTGCTGCCAAGGACTGCTTACCTAACTAGAAATACTGTATAAAGCCTGAAGCAAGTAATCTGAGTAATTAACCTCAATGATGTAAACACTCTTTTTCATAGAGTCATGCTATATACAGTAAAAGTTATCTTAAGCATCATTTTACTCATCAGGAAGTATTCCTCTGAAAAGCTTTTCCATCTGAAATCTCTTAAGATTGCATATAATGCCGTATTTGGGCTCCAGTGGTACACATATAAGAGCTCTCACTTAGAGTTAAATTGTTTCCAATTAAATTGACAACACTTTAGGAAACAGGGACCATGCATTTTTCAAAATTGCTTTCTTGAATCTCAGATATTATGCAAGTAAGATAGTATACATATTTGTAGAAATTTATTGGAAAAAACTTTAGAACCCAGCATGCAGCCCACTCTCTGGAATAACAAATGTAATAGATTCAAGGACAATAGTCCCATACAAGCAAATATTAATAATTAGCTATTTTGTGACCAGAGGAAAGTGACAAATTTCCTTTCGCAAAATCGAGTTGCTTCTATACATATACTTAGCTCCAGGAGTATAGCCCTATGCATTTGCTCCTAAATAAAATGAGGAAATAATCTATTGAGTCCATTGAGGTAATGGGACTTAAAATTAAGTTGTAACCTTTGGAAAATGTTGAGTTCCAACTCTTACACAAGACTGAATACAAATCTTTGTATTGTAAAGACCATGTATTGCCTTTCCTCCAGTTCAGTGAAATTGGAGATAGGAACTATGGATGTTTACTTGATGAGGCACAGACCCAGATGACATCTAGTAGATTACTGCTTCAATGGCCTAAATGGCATTTTAGAGCTTAAAGGAATCAGTGTGCCTCTGAAAATACCTTGCATCCAAGGACTGGTTGGGTCAGGCCAGGTAAATATTAGCAATATCAGTTGATTACAAAAAAATCCAAATTCTCAACAATCTCATCAGGAATCCAGGCCAAGAAATCTGAGACAGATTGGTTCACCAGGTCAATATTCATGACTCAGAAGTCAGTGTGTTGGCATAGGCTATGGACACTGAGGTAATTACTTACCTTATTTTTTAAAGATACGTAGTATTTTTTAAAGATATGTAGTATCTTTCTTTCTTTTCTTTTCTTTCTTTTTTTTTTTTTTTGATGGAGTCTAGCTCTGTTGCCGAGGCTGGGGTGCCCTAGCGTGATCTTGGCTCACTGCAAGCTCTGCGCCCCAGGTTCACGTCATTCTCTGCCTCAGCCTCCCAAGTAGCTGGGACTACAGATGCCCGCCACTGCACCTGGCTAATTTTTTGTATTTTAATTAGAGATGGGGTTTCGCCCTGGTCTCCACCTCCTGACCTCATGATTGGCCCCGCCGGCCTTGGCCTCCCAAAGTGCTGGGATTATAGGCTTGAGCCACCGCGCCCAGCCTGATACGTAGTATCTTTCTTAAGATATACAATAGACAGCAGCCTTTTCATGGCATGGATCCCTCCTAGGTGCCATCTGTAGAGTTTAAGCTAGGAAAGGTCACTCATTTGTATCTCTTGCTTGTTTATAGAATCTGGGCTGCCAGTTATTCAAAGGTCTTAGTTTCATAATGGATTTTGATTGACATATTTTCCTGTTTGCTTATTATCTGAGAAGGTAGCTCACAACAAAAATGTAAAGCCTTACATTCAATCTTGATGACTCAATGTTCCAAATGTTAGGAATATGATTTGAAAAAAAATGCAATATAAAATTAAGTTAAAAGGAATTTGACTTTTTGTCAAGATGAGATTGTCAGATGAGATCCGTCCATACAAAAATGTAAATATTCTCCTGAAGAGTGAAATGTTTTAATACAGGCATGACCAGTTTGACCAAAGCTCTCATTCTGTCTGTCATTATGTGAATTTCAAAACATTTTTTTTTTCCGTGAAACAATAGAGTGGTACTTGAAGTCTGTTCTGTACCAAGGTAAATTTCATTTTGATTCCAATAAAAATAGTTATGTGAGAATCTCAGAGTTTAAAGAGACCCTATCAGACAATTAATACTAGTTTCCTGCAAATACATTGCTAAACTCTATGAAACTGTTTTTTGGGAATGAGTAGAATTTATTTGGCACTTCTAGGCCTTAGTGTATTTCTAAATGATTTCTCAACTATTGGCTAAAATTTAAATATTACAGCCTTTTTTCAGAAATTGAAACATTAAAACAGACATTCAGGTAGGAGACACTAAATAGAATATTCTCAAACTAGGTTTTGAATATATCCTAGAAGGAGAATGTAAATGTCTCTATTGTTTTTTTCTTTTGAACAGATTTGTGTGTTTAAGTTATACTTTTCCAAAAAAAGTATAATTGCTCATTCCTAAGACTTAGAAAAGAAGGGCTTTAAAAAAACTTTTTTATAAAAAGCATTAGTTAAAATTACAAATAGTCTCCCGTCAGCCAATCTAACACTTAGCAGCAGACTCGGCATGGCTCTGTTTAAATTCTTTTTCATTTGCTTTTTGCACATATGTGTGTATGTGAACATCAATGATTTCAGTTTTTTCAAAACATGTTTTCCCTTCATAATGCTTTATTTAAATGGGAAAACAACAACTGCAAGCACCCAATGACTTCAGTGAGACTAGCATTGAATAGTGAGAGGTTTGACACAAAGGAAACAAAAGCTGTGAAAGGAAAGGAAGCAATGAATGGGCCCAGGTACGTGGTAGATGGTGGTGTGCTTGTCATTAGCAAAGAAGCACGTGTGAGTTGTCACGTATTTCATGTCAAACTGGTCAAAGGCATTATTTTAAAATGACATGTGGTTCATTGGGAATCAGTTTACTTCCATTCTTATGTTCAAATTAGGTTAATTTTTTCTTTAGTTTTCTCAAAGGGTGAAAACATCCCATCTCTTTTACAGACCTCCAGGGAAAAGCATGGAGGTTTGAGGCATGAAGACTCTAAACAGTCAAATTATGTCTTGGGCACAGATTCTATTATTCAGTGGTAACCCATCAGTCTAGCTCTCTGTGAAAAGTAAGTCCCTTCCTTTGTATTGCCTGGTCAGTCATTCAGTTCTGATTGTAAGACATGTTCAATGAGGAGGTTTCCCTTTTAGACGTGGTGAACAATGATCACTTATGAATGCAGAGGTTCATCGTTGAGGGCAGTCATTTATTTACATTTTGGATGGAAGTTTTTCTTGAAAGCATAGTTTTCAGGTTTACTATTCCCAGGAAACATATCAAAGTATGTATTTGAAAGGCTCAATGTCAGGATCCCTGCTTCGTTTACCAGAACTGCTTTTCATCTTCTGTAAAATCACAGACAGGTGTTAACATTTCAGTGAATAAGACGTTCCATTGTGTGAAACAGTGGGCTCCTAACTTTCATGCCACAACACATTTCCAGGATCAAGCCATTTCACTTTTTAATAACAATGATCATAATTACTCTAGTAGTTATTGCATAGATACCACCATTAAGCAAGTTATGTAAGTGCTCAGTGCCTCAGTTTACCCATCTGTACAATAACAATAATGTCCTCCTAAAATATCATGAGGATTAAGTGATAGAATGTATATCATTACTGGACTACAGTAGGTGTTTAATAAATGGTAGCTATTCTCATTCGTTTTATGTGTTTACATCATAGAAGACTTCTGTCACTTTGTTTGACAGAGCTATAGATGCGATCAAGTGACACTCCTTCTCCAGGGAGTCAAGCCTGAAAAGAAGTAAACACCACCGCTCACTGAATGACTTGCCATTAGGATGGTAACAAATACAGCTCTGCTGTCCATAGTGAAATACTACTAATGATTACCACACTCTTATTTTCCTTTGTCAGACCATGTACGGTTATAGCCCTAGGTCAGTTTGACTTAAACTCAGCTTCTGGTCATCAGGGCCTAGTGCTAAATACCTTTTAAATATTAGAATTCTCCAAAAGAAGGGAACTTTTAATGTGGTAGCATTCTAATAAGCTCTTTTCTTGTAAATCTGTGAAACTGTTATTGACTGTTAGCATTTTAATTAATATATTTTTTCTTTTTGTACTTGTGCCTGGGGATAACACTGAGAAAGGCATTATTTTAAAGATTGAATGAATAAGTAACCCAAACACAAATGATTTATCTCTCCCTGGATTATGACACTTAGAAAAAAATAAAATTGCTAGGTTTTTATACTATGTGATAGATTATTTCTTCTGCTTTTTTCTCATTATGTTTAACACATTATAACATAGTGTGTTGTATATAATATACACATATATAACACATTATGTTAGTCAAATTCCCCATCCTGTGAATTTTTTAAATGAAACCAATTATGTGTTTCTCTAGCTTTTTTTAGAGTTCTGTTTTAGTGACTTAGCTGTGAAATACAGAAATTCCCGAATGAATCGGCAAAAGTACAAAATACATTATTTTAAATAAAAGCTTATATTCTAATATTCATTGCCAGTATGTGACATTCTTAGAAGTCATCAGTTGGTGGGATACTATAGCTGATGTTCACAATACACAAGGTTCAATCAGTTCACACTCTGCAGGGTTCAATAGTTCATTGGAGATAAGCATCTATCATAAGATGCTCTTTTGAAACTTGCCAGGAAAATCTTAAAAGCATTGTCGCATTAATTTTCTCATTATTTTTCATTGTATCACTGGTGGCAGATAAGGAAGAAAAGGGCTCAAAACGGAATGTCTAGAAAGAAAAAACCGGCCCATTTACTAATCTAAGCATGGAATAGATATTCTCCAAGTTGATTATGTCTTGCCTCATTATCCATATAAACCAGGGATTTGAGGTAAGACCTGACTCCAGAACTCACATTGATCTTCCCAACTTCCTGCTATCCCTTCTAGAAGAACCCAGGGGAAAAGCAAACCCAGAAGTAAAATTTTCACCTCTCAAATATTCTAAATCCTTTTTCTTATTCTTCATGTTTTTTCCCTCATCAACCTCACAATCTCTCTTTGTAATCTACACATTTTGAGGCTTTACATCTTCCCAGCTGGGTCTCATATATCACCCAGGTTGACATTGGCTTATTTTGCTTATATATTGTTTTTTCTTGGCCATCATCTCCCTTCAGAGAAGAAGAAACCATTGATGTTGAAGGTAGGAGAAATGTCTTGTGTCTTAAGCTTTACCATGTGAATTTTTTTTTTTTTTTTTTTTTTTTTTGAGACAGTCTCTCTCTGTTGTCCAGGCTGCAGCATAGTGGCATGATCTTGACTCACTGCAGCCTCTGCCTCCTAGGTTCAAGCGATTCTCCTGCCTCAGCCTAGAGAGTAGCTGGGATTACAGGCACTCACCACCAAGCCCTGCCAATTTTTGAATTTTTTGTAGAGATGGGGTTTCACTATGTTGGCCAGGCTGGTCTCCAAGACCTCAAGTGATCTGCCTGTCTTTGCCTCCCAAAGTGCTGGGATTACAGGCGTGAGCTACCACACACAGTCTACAGTGTGAAATTTACATTCACTTGACATCATTGTCACTTGCAAAAATGGAATGAGGGTGGGCTTGGGCTATCCAATGTTAGAAGCTTTTAAAGTTCTAACCTTGATCGTGGTAGAAATTAGTGTTCATGAACTCTTGCAGCCAGAATGCCTGGATTTGAAGCCTGTTTCTAACACCTGTCACTGTGATTCCATTCAGTTACCTGTTTCTAAGAGCCTCGATTTCTTCATCCATGATAGGGGCATAAGAAATTTTCTTTCAGAGTGTTGTCAATAAAATTAAGTTAGAAACACACATATGTATTATTAAGAGAGTACACATCTGATAGTCTTTTAGTCATATGTATATTATTCAATAGACATGAGCTGCGGTAGTCCTCCCTTATCCTTGGGGGCATTACCTTTCAAGACCCCCAGTGGATGCCTAAAACCATGAATAGTACTGAACCCCATATATTCTACGTTTTCTTCTATACAAACATGCCTATGATAAAGTTATTTATAAATTAGGCACAGTAAGAGATTAACAACAATAATAATATAATAGAACAATTATTTCAATATTCTGTAATGAAAGTTACGTAAATGTATTCTTTTTCTCTCTCAAAATATTGTAATATTTGTGGACCATGGTTGACTACAGGAACGGAAACCTAGAAACGTGAAAGTGTTGCCAAGGGGAACCGATTATACTAATCCTACCAATTCTACTAATTAATAGGTTAGATTTATAATGTACTTTCATTTACAATATTTCAATGAACAATTGCAAGAATCCTGATATTAGGATGAATAATGAAGCCCTGAAAGGTTAGTTGACTTATTTAAGGTAAACAGGTGGTGGTGGATCAAGAACTGGAACCCATATCTTGTCTAGGGTTTTATCAACTACACAAATACAATGATACATTTACAACTTAGTCTTTGATGACTAACACCCAAGATTTTTTATGTTTATAAGATCTTTTAGGAGACTCTGTTGTTGACATGAAATTGTTGTTATTTTATACTACATTGTAACTAAGAATAATCAAGATTTGTCTTCTGAGCTGCCTAATCTAGGAGCAATATCCATATTCATATAAAATTTGAGTATATTTGAGTAGCATCTAAAGTCAAACAGGTTATACTTACATCTTTGTTTTTCTGAGGATGTAGGTTGGGATGTGGAATGAATGGATCATTGCAGAATTTTTTTGAAGATTAGCATGCAAGTAAAAGCTGCTGCTTGATTTGTACAGAAACGTGTTACTCTTAGAATATTCTGCAACATTAGGATGAATTCTGAAAGTATGCGTGTGTGTATTTGTGGGTCTGATGATATGCATATGGAGAAAGTAGTCTTCTTTTGAAAGCTGCACTAATACATTTCTGTTCAAATACAGTAATCGACATTCCCATTTCAACTATTTATTTGGAGAGAAAATGTTCAAGTGCAGGACTGACTTACCTGACCTGTTTACTGAAAGTGTGATTAATTTTTGTGCATACAAGGATAGAAGTGCAGAAAAGCTCTTCCTTTCCTTTATTCTCTCTGTGGCATCTTTTGACCTACACCTGGTAATTCTCTGTGATGAAAATGTGCAGAAGAAAACAGCTGTGTGCAAATAGACAATAGGGAAAAGGCACAGGAAGAGAAACTGAATGAGAAGTGCATTTTACAAAGTATGAAAATAGAGTGTTTTATTTATTTTATTTTAGCAATAACAAAAAAGACACTACGTAAGAGTAATGTAATTTCACATGGGCCAGGAGCCCACCCAGGCAGAGCCATCAACGAATCTGGTCTCATCTTCTTTTAGCCAGACTTATTTTGTTTTTGCCAGAAAAAGGTGTCATTAGTTATTTAATACAAAGTGCATGCCAGTTACAATTCTAAATATCTCAACTGCATCATTGTTTAAATTTCTTTATACCTAATAATCCTAACAATCTTATGCTGTGGGTATATTGGTTTCTGTTTTTCAGGTAAAGTCTAGAAAGTTGACATATAATAGTTTTCAGAGAGCTGATATATCAAAGGGTCAGGATTTGAACACGTTTCAGCCTTATTCTGAAGTTGAAATCTTAACCACATGTTCATGAGCATCTATTGGGGATGGTGTTCATAGGATGTGTGATAATTAATTTTATGTGTCAACTTGGCTTGGCCAAATGCAGACATTTGGTCAAACATTATTTTAGATGTTTCTGTGAAGGTCTTTTTGATGAGACTAACATTGAAATCAGTATATATTGAGTAAAACAGATTACCCTTCAGCATGTGCATGGGCCTAATCTACAAAACTGAAGGCCTTGGTGGAAAAAGATCTACCCTCCTGGAAGATGAAGGACTTCTGCCAGTAGATGACCTTCTGATCTAAACTGCAATTTAGCCTTTCCCTGGGTCTCCAGGCTGCTAGCCCACTCCGCAGATTTTGGATTGACCAGCCTCCATAATCATGCGAGCTAATTCCCTAAAATAATTCTCTCTTTCTATATATACACATCTGATTGGTTCTTTTGCTCTAGAGAACCCTGATTAATATAAGATGGGTTTTCATTCATTCACTTTATCTGGGGGGTTGGCTGAGGGAAGACCCAGATTATGGTTGCCTGTTGTGGCTTTCCAGGTCCTCAGATCCAGGTGGGCATGATGGGTCTCTGTGAGCTTTCTCAGGAGTGTTGGCATGGTAGGTAGCTAAGAGCAAAAGAATCTTCTTTACTCCAGTGCATTAGTGTACTTCCTGTTTCCTGGTTTACCAGCATAAGATGAAACACATTCAGTATTTAGTAAATATATTTCAGTTTATCTTAAGAATATATTTAGAAATCAGCCCACAGTTTGTAAATAAATGATATATAGCTTCTTATATAAATTTAGCATTTCATGAAAGCCTATTACATGCTGGATACCATGATAAGTCCTTTCCATATCCAGAAAATATGTTATCTTTTGCCCTCATAAGCAATTCTAAGAAAACAAATTTGATGATCTTAAGTTTTAAAATGAAAAAACTGACACCCCAAAATAATTAGTAAGTTGCATTAGGTAATATAGGAGCTGGGATTTCAACCCAGTTCCATCTGATTTCAAAGTTTGTCGTTTAAATGCCTACAGTTAATATCCTCTTTTTATACATTATATGCAGCTGAAAATATGCACAACAATCTAAACTATAAAAATCACATAAAGGACATTCTATTTTCAGAGACTAAAATAAATTTATAATATTCCTAATTAATTCTCTGCTATTAGAATAATGTTTGGTGATCTACTTGTATGATTTTATGCTTTTCTTTAATTTTCCTTAATAGTTGAATGGTTGACCTGACCTAGTACAGTAACTATCCTATAACATTTTATTATATTTTATTTATTTCCACCATATTAAACTTACAAGGTTTACAACTCATATTATTACTTTTATTTGTTTATTTTCATTAATTTAATAAATTAATAGGAACAGAATGCAATAAAACAAACTCAGCTTTACAAACAAAAATAAGAATGGTTCTAAACCTGAACTCTTGGCAAACAAACAAGTACTCCCATTGGAGAAAAAAAACTGTCTCTTCATTCATCAGTTTATATACATACTTCCAAAAGAAATTTCAATATGTAGTGGATGAGAATGTGTCAGCTTTTTTTTTTTTTAGAGATTAACTTGCAAAAGTTAAGGATTATCTGTTTTTTATAATATCTCTTTTACTTATCCTGTTTTCCATCATAAATGACCTTTCAGACTTTTGGAATTCAGTTTGGCCAATCCATGGTTCATTGCAGAAGCCAATTAAGAAAAAATAAAACTGGTTAATGTAAAGAGGTGAAAAGTGGAACCCTTTGTAAGAGTTCCTTGATAACTTAGAAGTCTTGAGCGTATTTTTACAAACTATGTTTCACATCACATTTAATGCGAAAACCAGTGGTAGCCTTGTAAGCATATACTAACTTTAATGGAGACCATTATGTTGGAAATTGATAGTGAAAGATAACATGGTCTCTAATATCTACCTCCAACTCTAGAAGGCAATATTATCTCTTTATCCTGAAAAATTGGTATGACTGGCCAAACTAAAGTTTGAAAAAAATTAGGCCAAGTTTAAAGACATCAGACTGTGGTGGGCAGACAGCTCTAGTAAAGCTTGAAATAGTATCAGAAACATTGGAGATGTTCTACTTCTGAGCATGGAGACATATTGCCAAGACATGTGTCATCATCATTACAATGAGTACATTAGGGACCGGGCAAAGTGTTGGAAAGTCCCACAGTGAGGTGGCTGCTAAGGGAGGGGTTTCTCTATGACCCTTACCCCAGGTACCTAGAATGCTATCAAATTTATTCCATAAATGATTCAGAGCTATGCGAATTGAAGGGATATTCCAAACTAGAAAAAAATAGAGTAAGTTTCTCCAACATCTTATTTTATTTTCAATAAATCTTGACCTCTTTTTCTCTCCTCTCCTCCCACGCAGAGCTAAAAATACCCAATGCAAAGTAAAGAACTCCTGTGAGCACGTACATTGATCTAATAATCTGATTATTATTTTAGCCTGGTTAATTAAATCGGCAAAGTTCAAAAGCATAAAACCAAATCAAACATAACACCTTTATATCCACAGCATTTTGTAAGCTCAGAGAAATGGCCAGATCAAAATGTCTAATTGGCTTAAAGTGTAAGTGGACTTTAATACTACAAACACTCTACGGAATTTTCTGCAAGTTTATTTGAATGGTGCAAACTAAATGGATGAGATTTCTTTAAAGAAGGAAGTGTTATATGATGCTGAATTAACACACAAATGATTAAATGTGTCGAATTACCATTTGTCCTGTGGCAAAAGCTTCAGAGCATCACTGGGGAAATAACCCTGGCCCACATTTGGTGTACTTCTGCAGAACTCATACACACATCTCCTTTCTGCTGAAAAATAACAGATTTCTGTATGAAAAAAATAAGGCATATCCTCTTTGATAAATCACTTAAAGGGAGAACTCTAGTTAGAGGGTAAAGCAACAGGATGTGGGTGTCTGACTCACAATGCAAGCTGGTCACATGCTGTACATGTTGACATCAGCTGCGGCAGAGAGATTTTCCTTGGGTTTCACACTAAGAGTGGCTGAACCCACTCCTGTGAGTAGCACCACACACTTCATCAAGCAAGATTCTGTGTCACAGCATCCCTCATGGCCCTGCTGTCCATAGGGTCTTAGAGGGGAGCTGGCATTGTCATCAGCCCTTTCCTCTCTGGGACCTGCCTTTGATCGTTTTCACAGCTGTCACACTCCAGTCTGCTCACAAAGAACAACAGATTGCTGGGAAAGGCATGCTCACCATACAGCTACCTGAAAGAAAAGAACTGCCACTGCTTTTCCCCTTCCTTGTTCCAAACTTCCTGATAATGATGGAAAGGTGTGCCTCCCTAAAATATACCCTGGAAGTGTCAGCGAGATGCCCTATCCTGTGGACCACAATCTCTCTGTCTCTGAGAAGCCCTCGACAGACCAGATTCTTTCTTATGTGACACAGATCATATTTTGCCTTGTAGTTATTTTTTCTGTGCAAATCCTATTCCACCTCTTTGAGATAGGAAACATGCCCTACTAATCTTCTTATTGTCCATTACAGCTTTCAGAGGTCCTGAAAATTAAATATTTGTTAACTTGAAAAAATTCCAGAAGCATTCTAATGAAAAACAATATCTGTATTAACCCAGTAGCTATTTACTGAGTGGCTACCATGTTGTGAACATAATCATATCCTAATCCAAAGTGACATGAGCATGAACATTATGAGTTCCTGCTTTCAACCCAGTTATATGCTATTAAGAGAAATGAGAGAGGGAGGAAGGGAAAGAAAGAACAGGGTATGGTGGAAATCCAGAGCAGAGAGGAATAAACTTTGCCTGGGGCAATCGGTCAAGGCTTCCAGGAGAGGAAGAGTTGATCTGGGTTCTGAAGGATGGGTAATACTCAACAGGCAGTTAATGGGAGTGCAAATTAGTTCAACTTTTGAAAAAATTAGCATGGTGATTCCTCAAGGAGCTAAAAATAGAACTACTGTTTGATCCAGTAATCCCATTACTGGGTATATAGCCAGAGGAATATAAATCCTTCTGCCTTGAAGACCCATAAATGTGAATGTTCACTGCAGCACTATTGACAATAGCAAAGGCATGGGATCAGCCTCAATGCCCATCAGTGACAGACTGGATAAAGGAAATGTGATACATATACACCATGGAGTACTATGCAGCCATAAAAACGAATGAGGTCATGTCTTTTGCAGGAACATGAATGGAGCTGGAGGTCATTATCCTTAGCAAACTAATGCAGGAACAGAAAATCAAATACCATACGTTTCACTTACAAGTAGGAGCTAAATGATGAGAACTCATGGGCATACAAAGAAGGAAACAACAGACACTGAGGCCTACTTGAGGCTTGAGGGTGAGAAGAGGGAGAGGAGCAGAAAAAATAACTATTGCATACTAGGTTTAGTATCTGGGTGAGAAAATAATCTGCAAAACAAACTCCTGTGACACAAGTTTACCTATATAACAAACCTGCACATGTACTCCTGAACCCAAAATGAAAGTTAAAAAAGAATCAAATGGCGGAAAAGAGAATAAGGACATTAGAGGCAAAGTAAATAGTTCTTGCAGAACAATATTTAGGAAAGTAATATTTTAATTAGGAAACTGCGAAAAGTTCAGAGTGACTGGAACATTGAGAGAAATAGGGAGAGAATGGGCATATTCATTTTTGACTGCTGCATAATGAGTGACCACAAATTTAGTAGCTTAAAACAATACTGTATTAGTTAGGGTTCTCTAGAGGGACAGAACTAATAAGAGATAGATAGATAGATAGATAAAGGGGAGTTTATTAAGTATGAACGCACACTATCACAAGGTCCTACAATAGTCCATCTGTAAGCTGAGGAGCAAGGAGAGCCAGTCCAAGTCCCAAAACTGAAGAACTTGGAGGCCAATGTTTGAAGGCAGGTAGCATCCAGCATGGGAGAAAGATGTAGACTGGGAGGCTAGGTCAGTCTAGTCTTCACATTTTTCTGCCTGTTTTATATTCTAGCTGCACTGGTGGCTGATTAGATGATGCCCACTCAGATTAAGGGTGGGTCTGCCTTTCACAGTCCACTGACTCAAATGTTAATCTCCTTTGGCAACACCCTCATAGACACACCGGGATCGATACTTCGCATCCTTCCATCCAATCCAGTTGACACTCAGTATTAATCATCACAGACACACTGGTATTATCTGAAGACTTTTATGGGTCTGGGTATGAGTTAACTGGGTCCTCTGTTCAGGATCTTACTGGGCTGAAATCATGGAGTTGTCTGGGGTTATAATCTCATTTGAGGCTGAGGGACCTCTTTCAAGTTCACATGGTGGTTGGCAGAATTCAGTTATTCGAAGCTGTGTGATGGGGAAAATTTCTTCTAACTAGCTGTTAACTGGACACCCCTCTAAGTGCTAGAAGTCACCCACATGGCCTCTCCATAGGCCCTGTCAGAACATGCTAGTTTACTTCATCTTGAGGCCAACAGAAGAGCTTCCCTATGATATTTCCCCTTCCCTTAAAGCATTCATCTGATTAGGTGAGGTCCACCAGGATCATCCCCCTTTGGATGAGCTCAAAGTCACATGATTACTAGTCAGTGATATCCCACTGTATTCACTGACTCTGCCCACATTCAAGGGGAGGACATTATAACAGGTTGGGGACTCCAGGAGTCAGAATCTTAGAGCTCTTTCTATTACAACTGAAGTAGAAAAAAGCTGAAGGTATCTAACATTTGAACTTTCTGTAGGTCCTGTCACTGTCACTATCCATCTAGTTCTGGGTCCCTTCATTGATATACACTTTTGTCTATAAAATGGGATAGTAACCTTCATAGAAATGGTCTCAGTCTACATAAATAATATAACTAACAGTATTCTGTGCACTGCTTTGGGCATGTATCTATGCTATGACGTCTCTTCATACCAAAGCCACTCTGAGGAACTCACACTATTCTTTATGGTGAAGAATGGAAAATTTGTTAACATCATTAAGAAGGGAGGGAACATGATCAGATTTGCTTTTTGCACTGGGCCAAGATGATGAGCAGTCTGGCCTCAAACTCATGACTAATTTGTATTTTAATTACCTGAACACAACACATGACTAAAAATTGGACAGTTACTTTATAGAAGTTTTTATGATGGAAAGTTTTAAACACATCAAAATAAACAGAATGATATATTTCCCCATGTTCTTAACACTTGGCTTTGGTAGTTATCAACTATCAATGTCATGTTTGTTTCACCTTTCCTCTCTTCCATCTTCTCCTATTTTATTAATACCTCTTTCTTTAGTTATTTTTGAGTCAAGATTTATATATATTCAAACACACTAACTCTACAATTTTGACCAACGTATACACCCATGTTACCCACACACCTATCAAGATAAAAAGTATTTTTTATTCCTTTTATTACTCAGAAAGTTTCCCCATATCTCTTCCAAGTCAACCCCTCCCACTCTGCTAAGAGGCAGCCACTATTTTTTTGTTTTTGTTTTTGGTGTGTTTTTTTTTTTTTGCCACTCTTAGGACTTTATATAAATCAAGTCATACAGCATATGTTCTTTAGTGTCTGGCTTTTCTTCACAGCATAATGTCTGGGAGAAGCATTTATGCCATTGAGTGTATTCACAGTTTGTTCCTTTGTATTGTCAAGTAGCAGTCCATTAAAAGAATATGTCACTGTTTTTTTCATTATTTTCATACCTGAGCTGTTTCCAGTTTTGGGCTTTACAAACAAAGCTGCTATTTCCATTCTTATAGATGTCTTTCTGTGGACATCTATTTTTATTTTTCTTGAGTAAATATATAGGAGTTTGCTGAGTCAAAGGGCACACAAATTTAAATTTATTAGGAACTGTCAAACTTTCTTCCAAAGTGTTTGTAGCGTTTTACACTCCCATCAGCAATGTATGAGAGTTAAAGTTGCTCTGCATCCTCACCAACACTTGTTGCCAGTTTTAATTGCAGCCATTCTGATGGGTGTATATTAGTGTCACATTGTGGTTTTAATTTGCATTTCCATTATGACTGATGACACTGAATAATTACATTTAGATGTGGAATAATACTGCTGAAGAGACTCAGTTTTCATACTAGACCAACCCTGGTTCAAATCCCTGCTTTGCTTCCCACCCATCAAGATTCTTGACTTCTTTCTAAAATGTATATCCATATAGCAGCTACCCGAATTTTATACACACACACACACACACACACACACTCAGACGCATACACATTAGAAGAGCAATCCCCAACCTTTCTGGCACCAGGGACTGGTTTACATGGAAGACAATTTTTCCATGAATGGGGCAGAGGGAAGCATGGTTTCGGAATGAAACTGTTCCAGCTCCGGTCATCAGGCATTAGACTCTCATAGGAGTGTGAACCCTAATGTGAAATCCACAGCATGTGCACTTCACAATAGGGTTCACACTCCTATGAGAGTCTAATGCCCCTGCTGATCTGACAGGAGGCCAAGTTCATGTGGTAATGTTCACTTGCCAGTCGCTCACCTCCTGCTATGCAGCCTGGTTCCTAACAGGCCATAGACCGGTAAGTGTCCATTGCACTAGAATATATAAATATTATATATATTTTAGTGTACATATAAATAGAATATATATTTATAAGTATATATATAATTCTTTTTAATTTTTTAATTTTGTTGTTGCTGTAGAATAATTTGGAGACAGAGTCTCGCTCTTGTTGCCCAAGCTGGAGTGCAGTGGTGCAATCTCGGCTCACTGCAACCTCTGCCTTCTGGGTTCAAGTTATTCTCCTGCCTCAGCCTCTCAAGTAGCTGGAATTACAGGTGCACACGCGAAGCAAATTTTTGTATTTTTAGTAGAGATGGGTGTGCGGGAGCGAGTTTCACCAAGTTGGCTAAGCTGGTCTCGAACTCCTGACCTCAAGTGATCTGCCCACCTCGGCCTCCCGAAGTGCTGGGATTATAGGCATGGGCCATCAGTCCTGGCTTATAGATAATTATAGTGTCTGCTACATGGATTGTGGTAAATGTTAAGCAAGAAAATACACATAAAGTTCTTAGCAAAGTATGTGGCCCAACAAATAGTAGTTTTACTACTCATTGAAGACTTTCATAAATTATACTTATATGATTAAATACTGATACTTAATTATGAATTATTATAAATAATTATACTTAAATTATTATGATTATTAATTGTTATTTTCAGATGAAAGGAATTAAACAGGAGAACCTCTTGTACTCAAAGAGGTCACAATCCTAAGCACTTTTTACTCACCTCAAGATATAGCATAACCAAGCCTGTCTCTACCCTTGACGACTTCTTGCCACAGCAAATCTGAATGCCCTTGACTGCTTGGACTTGGCTATTCAATTCAGCCTGTTTCCCCTACGATGAACTGACATGGATTCCAAGGCTACAGCTTCCTTTATATCTTTTCCCCAATATTGATTCACAGAAACATACATTGCCTGTGCCATCCACTTCTGTTTTTTCTCTTCCCCATCCTCCAGTTCCCGCTTTTCATGATTTGTAATACATACATGCCCTTTAAAAGAGTTTTTAAAAGGTCAGGCAAAGGCAGGCAAATGTGATTCTTAGAAGCAGTGTCCGTTTTGGAAGTGGGAGTGAGGGAGGCAGAACCCTTTGTTGGGGTGGGTGTGTGTGAATGGGAGAATGAGTCTTTGTTCCTCAAACAGTTTCGGCTAAATTCACTAGGCATTCAGGAGGGGCAAGGGTACGTGCTTCTCCCTGCCTCTATCACCAACAAAGTGTGGGAGTATGGCAGAACAAGCGAAGGGGCCATCAATAATCTTAAAAATCTCCCCAGTTATTGGTCTCCTCCTGCCTATGCCTCCTATATTGCACTGAGTCTCACTTTTTAGGTCCAGAACCAAAAGAGAAGAAAATAAAGGAAAGAGCCTTGAGCTGTCCAGAAATGTAACAAGTGGCTGAAATAAAGAAATTGAAGGCAAGTGGCTAGCAAAATAGAAGCAAAGTTAGAAGTAGGTGATGTACACAGGTATTCAAAGAGAAGGGGAGTGTCAACATAATGAAACACTTCAGAGAAGTGAAGTAGAATGAGGAATAAAAGTAGGTCACTGGAATTTAAGTGTTGTTGCTTCTGAAAGATATGTTTGCATGTATGTTTGGAGAGGCAGAGGCAAGGAAGTCAGATTAAAAAATATACACATAGCAAGGTACCTCATAGATAGATAGATAGATAGATAGATAGATAGATAGATAGATAGATGGGGTGTGTGTGTGTGTATATGTGTGTGTGTATATATATGTATGTGTGTGTATATATATGTGTGTGTATATATATACCCCATGTGTGATATATATACACACACGGGGTATCTATATATACATATATGTGTGTGTGTGTATATATATATATATGTGTGTATATGAGGTACCCTGCTAGATATATATCTTTTAATTTGACTTCCTTCCCTATATTTTATCCTATAGGATTACATTTAAAAAGTCAAAAAGTCAATATCTCATCTACCCCAAAATATGTATAATTATCATATATTACTTATTATATAAATATGATAGTTGTGCATATTTGTGGGTGAATGTGCTGTTTTGATACCTGTGTACAATGTGTAATGATCAAAGTAGAGTCGTTGGGATATTCATCACCTCAAACATTTATTATCTTTTTTTGTGTGTTGGGAACATTGCAACTCTTCTATTTTGAAATCTACAATAAATTATTGTTAACTATAATAGTTGTATTATTAAATACTAGAACTTATTCTTTCTATCAAACTGTATTTTTTTTACCCATTAACCAACTTTTCTTCATTCCTGGAAGTTAAATTTTACTGTATTAGAGTTAAGTGGAAGAGAAGTAAACTCAGATCTCGGCCTTAAGAAATGGTTTAAGAAGTAAAACAAATAAGAGAGGGAAAAAGATGGCTCATATAACCATAGGCAAGTTACTTCTCTGGGCCTCAATTTCTCTCTCTGTAAAATGGGATAGTCATAGTACATGTCCCATAGGATTTTGTGGGGATTTTATTAGCAGATATGACATGCTTAAAACAGTTTTGCAAACATGGAAAATACCCACAAATGTCAAGTATTATTATATTACTGAAGGAGAAATTGAGCAATTCTCTTTTTATTGAAAGTCTTAGGGATCATTAGTTTGGCCTTTTCCATTGCTACTACCTGCTATTCCATTTAGAGGCCTTCTCTAGGAGCCAGATTCGCTATACTCCTCATTCGGTTTCCAATTGCTCCTCAGCTCTGCAGTGCCACAGAAAAATTCTTTAATCTTCGAAAAGATGTTTTTTTTCTTTTTTCTTTTTTTTTCCCCCTTCTAGAAAATACAAGATGAGGATAACAAAAAAACACAACCAGTGGGGAAGTTACATGAAATCTGGAAAGGAATGGTATTCTCATTGAATTTCATTTCGAAGTAAATTGAAATCAGCCCTCAGCGTTCATAACATAACCATTTTCCTTCCTCTTCATTCCTCCTCTCCCCAGCTATCTCTCTTTTTCTGTTTACAAGGTTTCCTGGCTTAGTACATATTGTTGTTGTTGTTTAATTTCAGAGCCTTGCTTCTTATTCAACTCCCCTTCCTTGCTCTCCATGTGCTTTTTTGAAATACTGCCTCTGCTGCCTAGGTAACCACATGTTTCATGTAGGATATTGAGAGGGTAAGAGAAAAATAAATGCAAACAGGTGTTTTTTGGTGGGAGGGTCTTTTTATTTATTTATTTATTTTTTTGAGACAAGGTCTCACTCTGTCATCCAGGCTGGAGTGCACTGGTGTGATTACAGCTCACTGCAGCCTTTAACTTCTGAACTCTTGGGATCCTCCAGTGTTAGCCTGGCGTGCACCACCTTGCCTGGCTTATTTGTTTTTCGTTTTTAGTAGAGATAGGGTTTCGTTATGTTGCCCAAGCTGGTCCCAAACATCTGGCCTCAAGTGATTCTCCTGCCTTGGCCTCCCAAATTACTGGGATTGCACGCATGAGCCACCATACCCAGCCTCATACAGGTGTTACAATGCAAAAAATCCCAATTTGGTAACATGACGGGAACACTGGTTCTAGAATCAAGGGGGGGGGGGGAGGTGAAACCTCAAATCCAAGACTTACTGGATAATAACATTACTTTGTTTCATGTTTGATTATTAATTAAATATTGTTGAAATGGGATGAATAACATGACCAATATCAGAGTTTAGGGAGGAATAAATGGAATATTGCAAAACAGCCCCTAGTAGTACAAGACCTGGTGCTTACGCATCAGCTACTTTTCTTTCCTGGGCTTTCAGAAAGGATCAAATGCATGTCATTTATATGTTGGAGCAGAACTTGTCTACATCTGCCTCAAAGTGGTTCCTGCTTTGTGAAGGAAAAAAGTAGCTCCTTTCCTGATGGGAGTCATTGAAGGTGAATAAACCTATTTCAAATAATGGCGAATGGAAACTCTGAGACTGCCATAGCACCCTGCTGTAAAGTACACACTTCTATAAATGAAAATAGAGTTTGCTGATGCTGAAACATAAACGAGACATAAGGGGAGCACATACCCTGGCCAGCGAAGGAGTGTCGAGTCCTAGATAGTTATCCCCTTATGTTCGTATATTTTGTGAATTCTAAATAATGGATGAAGTGTGAATTTTTCTGTATTTCTTAGAGGGCCATAACACAGAATAGTTAACTGATTTTATTTTTTGCTTCACCTTGAGCATACAAGAACCTTCATGTGTACAATAAACAGTGTTTTTAATGTACTGCTAATGTTGCTTCAACACCTCTTCTTTGACACCTGCTCCCTGCCTGTTTGCCTCAGAGGCTGGGCAGACGGCCCCATTTGGAAACTAGGCAGGAGGAAGATGAGCTTCCTCAACAGAGCTGACAGAATTTACCCCTTACATTTGCCCCAGTTGGACTTCCAACCAGAACATGGATCTATGTGAAGAATTGCTTGCTAGCTGTGTCTTTCTAGAAATGGAATTTTCAAAATGGGGAGTGGCAGGATCGGATATGGAGGTTGACATCAGCTTCCTCAGACCTTTGTGGTCACTGTTTTGAAAAGGTCATGGCCATATCCATTGCGGGTGAACACCTGTGCCAGGCTTTGTCGGGAAAGCTTTTGTTCCAAAGGGACATGCTATCCCTGCCTTGAAATGACTTCCTGCTCACCACCGGGAACAACGGCAGCTGTGTACTTAATGAATACCTATCAGACACATTTTTGTCATTGTTTTTGGCTTTGTTTGCTTGTTTTTGTATACCTTTATGGAGTTCTAAGTCATGGGGAAAACATATAGACATTTTTGCTTTGGGGTTCTGTGGTATAGGAGCAACAAATGTCAGCTTGAATCCACTCAGGGCAGTTTTCGCGTATCTCCTGAGTCACTTCCTTCAGTGAGGCAAAAGTCGTATTGCAAATTTTTCTGTCCACAGCACTTCCAAAGTCCTTATGAGCCAGGTGAGTTTCAGTGAGGACTTGATTAAGCTTGAGTCTAGGTTGCCTAAGACAGCTAGCTCCTGTGGAGAAGAATTTTTAGCAGGAAGGAGTCCTTAGCTCAGGATGGCAACTCCGAGTGATTCCACTGTTTGTTTGAAATGGGTGTGTAAATACACCATGATCAGCTAACTTCTACCCATGTGATGATTTGCACTTACAAATTTTTGAATTTCCCTGAAAATTGAAGTTTTTCTCCCTCTGCACAAAAGCACCAAGGTCCCGCTTACACAGAGTGCCTGATGTTTGACTGGTGGTCAGTGGAATGTGAACAATAAATGTTGGTTCAGGATATCGATATAGAAGCAGCCATATTCCTAACAGTTTTGAAATTATGCTAAATTAGTCACTTTTTCCTAGACCAACAATAAAAAAACTATAATATTCATCTATACTTGCAGATGTTTGCTGAGAACTCCAACTGGCAAATATCCTAATATGAATGATCTTAAGTAGGTTCACACTTTCCCAATTGCAAGTTCTTTCTAGAATTTCTTCAGGACAAACTCTTTGACTCTTTTTCTCCCTCTCTGTCTGTCTGTCTGTCTCTGTCTCTCTCTCTCCCTCTCTCTCTCTCTATATATATGCATGTGTGTGTGTATGTATATATACATATATATACACACAAGTGTGTGTGTGCGTGTGTGTGTATAAAATAAATTTATTTATTGGTTTGTTTGTTTACTTATAGAGGCAGATTTTTAGGCCTCAGAATGTGTTAGCATGTAGGTTCTCCATCAACTTTCAGTTTAGCACCAACCCATGAGTCGTAGGGAAAGGTAGTGAACTGATCCCAGAAATTAACCACATATTTTACTATGTTCCCCCCCCCCCTTTTCCCTGTGCTTACCTCTCCCCATCTAAGATTTAGTTGATCCTTTCTTGGGCCTCCTGGACTTTTAGACTAGAATTAGCACTTACAAAGGGAACTTGTACTAGGGTGATATTTAGGATGCTGCAAATCCAGTTACAGAGCCAGTGGGAGGCTGGGGTCTGGGCCACCACCCCTCCCAAACCAAGACAGCAGCTTCCCCTAAAGTGGTAGCTCCAAGGAGCAGTGGGATTTCTCTGGGGATTGGAGGGAGCTTGGTTCCAGATCCCCTGGAACACTTTTGGGCCTGGTAATTTGAAGGCACTGAACTCCTTCTGGTATGTGAGTAATTTTTAGTGCGATTTTTATGCCTTTTTATCTTTCTTTTTAAATATTTGGTCATCATTGTTCTGTACTTGGAGCAGAAAAGCTACACCAAACTGCCTTTCAGGCTGGGCATGGTGGCTCATACCTTTAATTCTAGCACTTTGGGAGGCTGACGAAGGTGGATCACTTGAGCCCAGGAGTTCAAGACCAGCCTGGGCAATGTGGTGAAACTCTGTCTCTACCAGAAAAAAAAAAAATTAGCCAGACATGATGGCGCGTGCTGTAGTCCCAGCTACTTGGAAGGCTAAGGTGCAAGAGTCACCTGAGCCAGAGAGGTTGAAGCCGCAGTGAGCCAAGATCATGCCACCGCACTCCAGCCTGGGTGACAGAGTGAGACCCTGTCTCAGAAACAAAAACAAAAAAAATCCTGCTTTTCAGTATTTATCTCCTCTTTCAGTTGGAGCGCCAGGACACATCTGTCTTCAGGGCAAGCTCCAGTGGTGGAAAGGGCATATAATTGAGCTTAAATCTTGGATTTGGCACTTGTTGGGTATGAGATCTCAAGAATGATATTTAACCTTGCTTCTTTTGTTCAATTAATAATACCTTTCGACTAGGGTTATCTTGAGTTGTTGATGAAGTCAAGTATTAGAAACTGCCCAGCACAGTATTTGGTTTAGAATTAGTTCCATTTTTCTCCCTACCCTAGTTTCCATCCTGGTTTTAGTTTCTTTCCTGATGCTCCTCTTAATCTGGAAATGTTGGGTGATGGGAAGAAGTCATTCTCCACATCAAAACTTTCGGGAGATGGTTCTGAAGCTGGCCACAATTGTGATACATTTGTTGTGGTATTTTGTGATTAGTTTTTATATCATGATTTGTTTATCACTTTCCCTGTGATATCACGGTTGGTAATAAACTAAAATTTGATTAAGAATCTAACCACCAGCTCCGGAGAGGTGAGGAGGGTGGTAGAAGAAATGACAAAGGCTCCAGTGCAGACTCCAGCAAATATTAGGGTAGGAGACCCAAAGCAATAAAGCCAGAGTGAGGCTGGGACAGTGGCACCACCCTTCACTGTCCAAGACAACAGCTTTCCATCAAGTGTAGTCCCAAGGACCAGTGGGCACCAGTTTTCCCATGGGCCAGTGAACCAAACGGGTGGAATGAGCGTCATTCCAGCCCTTGGATTCAAGCAGTGGGCTGTGAGCCTGGCTACAAGACCAAATGAGAGCCAGGAGCCTAATGGGAGCAGGAAGCCCCATTTGCAGCCCAAGTCTTCTTGCCTCTGCTCTTTGCTAAAGGAACCTTTACTCAAGTGAGTTGTAAGAAACTTGTTTTCTACTTCTCAGCTTCAGCCTCCTTTGTGGCTGAGATCAGACATGTGACATACTTCTAACTAATCCTACATAGGAGCAGGAGAAGAGAATCTCCTATGGCTGTTCTCAAAAGACTGCTTCTGTATATAGGAGCTTGGGTACAGCTACATCAATATTTTATGTAGAGTATTAAGAGCTTGATAAACCTGCATTCAACACCAGGCTTTATTGATTTCTTATTGTCAGAACTTGGGCAAGTGTCTGATACTCTTTAAATCTCATAATGCCTTCTGCTTCCTGTGCTGGAGCATTACTGAATGCATATTGCTTTCTAACTGTGTGGTTACTTCGTTTATTTTCTCTGTTAGACTAAAAACATCTTGCGAGAAAGGGCTGTGTTTATAGTAAATAGCACAGTACAAGAACATGATAGGCATGGAAAAAAGAATTCAAATAGATAAATAAATTTTCTACTTCTGTTGAGGTGACCAGCAGTGAAGATATGCTATTGAGCTGCAACATGAACTGCTCATTAGTGAGGAGAGTGTAAAAAAGTTAACACAAAGGATTCTGATGCATATACTAACCATTTCATTGAGAAAGGGGACAAAGATGATAGTAAGATGCCCCCATTCTAGCATCAGAAGTGGAAAGGTTCCAGGGAATTAATTGTAGGTGTATAGGAATTAATTGTTGGTCTACACCACACTCTAGAGCACCTCTTCTATTTATTTATGGAACTTTAAGGAAGATTTTCTTATGAAAGGTTTAATTTTCAAAATACTATCCAAGGAAATGTTAGTAATTATTTTAAATACTGACATTATAGTTTAAATACTGAAATAATTTCATTTTGAGAGCGGTACCACTTCATCCTTGCCAGCTACAGCTACAGTCCATATTTCTGGAACCATGACATATCCAACAACATACTTCCTCCTCAACAAGTTATCATATGCAGTCTCTGTCTCACAACACCAAGAGCTAAAATCTTTTCATATTTTATACTAGTTTACACTTAGGTTTTGAGGAAATATGTTGCATAGTCTACTGAGAGGCATCAGTAATACTGCAATATATTGCATAGTCTACTGAGAGGTGCAACCTAACTTTGCAGACTCAAATTCAGACACAAGTAGGTACCCTTATGAAAACATGTAGAGAGAATGATCTCAAATTATATTTTCATTTTATCATAATGGTCTTAAAAATCACATCTCTTGTAGTGGAACAACAGCAAATGACAAAAGAAAGAAAGGGGAAGTTTGACATTTCTTGACCTCTTGGCCTCAAACAATTCTCCTGCCTTGGCCTCTCAAAGTGCTGGGATTACAGGTGTGAGTCACCACACCTGGCCTAAGTTTGACATTTCTGATAGAGTCAGAATTATTTTTTTTGTAACCCTAAAGGAAGGCTGGGAGCTGACCAAATAAACAACAACAACCAAAAAAAAAAAAAAAAACAAAAAAACAAAAAAGAGAGAGGGGATTAAGAGATCCTGTCTGCAAAACTGAAGGGCTTCTTTGCATGCAAGTTATAAATTAGATTATTTTACTATTAAGTTTTTATTTTTAACAGACTTTGTGTAGTACCCTAAAACCTTATAATGATGCCTTTCTTGTTTAGCAAAAGGCATATTTCCTCACTGTTTCTATAATATTCTTGCTTCCCTCTTGGAGAAATTAATGGAGCAAACAACACTTTTAGTAAACAATATGTCAATTTTCGGAAGCACATACCATCCTCCAAACCTTACTGAAAAACAAAGGCTTCCATAGTTTGCACCATCATTCTTTTGCTTCCAGGCTGCACAGAACGCTCTGATTGAGGGCATGACAACCAGATGCTGATGATCACCTGAAAGTGCTATTCAATGTATGCAAATTCCTGTTCCAATATTCTTAGGAAAACCCTTTGGGGTGGCATTGGTGCTGTGACAAAGCATATTTGAAAGAGGAGGGTCAACCATGGATATTATAGTGCACATATGGCTACACAAGGCTTGAATGTAAAATGCTTTTCCTGAAAAATAAGTTGGCAGCCATATAAAATCTGCCATTAATATTTGGTTCTGCTATCCAATATCTGGAACAAGTGGGGAGTGATTCTGGGCACATTGTGTGTGTGTGTGTTTTTTTTTCCCATGGCTATTGTCTTGTCTATAATCACTGCAAAACTGACATTCAGGAGATGCAGCAGTAGAGACCCAGCCGTTGGAGCCAGGGAAAACTTGGTCCATTCTTTACTGACTGCACAACAAACACTATTAAAGGCAGGGGAAGCCATTTGTTCATGAATATACATTTGATACATATAAATGCTTTGTGCCATGAATATTTATCTCTTTCATGGATTGCAGCTGTTGGGTATTGAAAACTATTAACAGGTTGGAAACCGTCCTTTAGAAACCTATGCCTGTCATTGGTGTGCAAAACTATCCCTGGAAATTTATCTTTTTCCCCCTTTCTCTTTTGTGGGAAAGATAGCATACTCCTGGGGTTTATAATGAAGTTAGGCCCTTAGAAGATAGAAAAATGAATTTGGTAAAAATGAAAGGCGGCTTTCAAGGGAGAATTTACAAACACACACACACACACGATTTATTTGAAGTTTTCTAACTTAAATTATTTATGTAATATGACTAAGGCAGAGTTTTATCTACCAACTGGGCTTCAGATTTTGATGAATCATTGAAAACAGAGGTGAAAATATTAGTCATTCAATATTATGTATTTGTGAGGGTGGAGAGTGTCACATGATTTCTATTTTTACCCAAGATGAAAACCTAAAGCTTATGGATATTCTTCAGGTTTTTTTTGCACAGAATGAATAGTTTTTCAGACGTCAATCTTGTACTCCTTCATGTTCTATATAATTTAGCCACTCTTAATTCTTGTTTCCCAAACAATGTTCTCTTATGCCTCAGGACATCTGTTAATTCTGTTCCCATTGTCTGAAAGGTTTTTCTCTCCAATTCTGAGCATCCCTGCAGGTTTTCCCCTTAATCCACTTCTCTTCAAGAGCAGATTCAAACATTTGTGTCTTGGGATATCTTTTTATGCTTTTTGTTATCTATCCCCCATCCATCTCCAGAAACCACTCCTGCCAATGTTCCTTCTCATGGTAAATTCCTTTTCTGGATCCTTCTGCTGTACTCCCTGAGCTCTAGTACAGGCACTTAATGTTTTACAGTTATTTGTTTTGGGGTGCATCTCTTTTAGTAGAGGAAAGTTACTTGAATATAAGAAAAGATCCAGCACACCTCTTGACTTTCATACAGTGAATGCCATGTTTGACGTTGATTCTTTGTTTAACATATGTTTATGCAATGAGTACAATTGAGGGGGGGGGCGATGGTATTTAATTTTTATGTTTAATCTTTATGGGTACATAACAGGTGTATATATTTATGAGGTTCATGAGATATTTTGATACAGGCATACAATGTATAATTATTACAGGGGGGTAAATGGAATATCTCTCACCTCAAGTAGTTACTATTTCTTTGTGTTATAAACATTCCAATTACACTTTTTTAGTTACTTTAAAATGCACAATAAATTATTGGTATTTAAGGGTAGATGTCCATGAAAAATATTTTACTATTTCTGTAACAATATACAAAGCCAAATGACAGCTACTCTTTCCCTCCCTTTTTCTGATTTTCTCTTTTTCTTCTCTTACCATTCTAGTTAGCTCTTCTTGGCCAACTCTGAATTCTCCATTGGAAAAGGACAACTGTGGTTTACACTGTCACTCAGGTTTATACCCAGGCTTTCCTGTGTGCTATCCCTTTTCTCCCCTAATGCACCTCCACCCAAAGATGCAAACAATAGGAAAATTCATCATTCTTTACTCTTTCCGATCCTACCCTAAGTAACAGAAAATATGAACTGCTGTGACATATTTAGGCACTTTTGACTAATGAGTTTTTAAGGTATGCTGATATAAATACTTTCTTGTATATGCTATGTTATTTTGGTAGAATGAAATTTGAGGATGTAGTCGTAGTTATGGGATGTCTGATATCTACCTGTGAAGATGCTATGTGTGTTTGTTGCTCCCTTTCATCAGTGCTCATCATGTAGCTTTCTCTAGCATGGAAAACCTGCCTTTGACTTCTTTTAATTTGGATCCACTTGTTGGCTGTAATAGATGGCAAAAATGTCTCAAAATACATCCTCTTCTCTGACTCCATGCCTCTTTGCAATGTGACCTGGCAACTCCTCTAACAAAGAAGTAAAATTTATTTTTTTCCCCTTGAATTTGAGCTGGTCAGTAAAATATGCTAGAAAAGGTGCTGTGGATGTTCTGAGCCTTGATCTGCCCTTACTGCCATTGGGACTCTGCCACCACCATGTGATAAAAACTGAAGGTAGGCTGATGGAGAATGAAAAGTAATGTCAAGAGAAGCTCCAGTCATCTGAGCTGTCTCAGAAATGGTCATCATAAACCAGTCAGCCTCAGCAAACTAGCCAGGTGATCACAGATGTCTGAGCAAATCCAGTCACGATCAGCCAAGCTCAGATCTGATTAGACCAGATTGTTAATCAGTAGATTCAGGAGCTAAATAAAGAGTTGAAATCACTAAATTTTGGGGTAGTTTGTTACATAGGAAAAGCTGACTGATACAATGATAGGGCACAAGAGGTTCTGATAATTCAAGCAAAATCCTGTACTAGGCTGGGTGCAGTGGCTCACACCTGTGATCCCAGCACGTTGGGAGGCTGAGGCAGGTGGATCACCTGAGGTCAGGGGTTCAAGACCAGCCTGGCCGACATGGTGAAACCCAATTTCTACTAAAACTACAAAAATACAAAAAACTAGCCAGGCATGGTAGTGGGCATCTGTAATCCCAGCTGCTCGGGATTGTAAACCCAGCTGCCAGGCTGAGACAGGAGAATTGCTTGAACCTGGGAGATGGAGGTTGCAGTGAGCAGAGATAGTGCCATTGCACTCCAGCCTGGGTAACAAGAGTGAAATTGTCTCAAAAAAAAAAAAAAAAAATCCTGTACTTGGAGTCAGTGCAATAATAAATACATAACAGAGGAACATATGGGATAGAGATTATTAATGTGAGACAACTTACATCAGTTCTGACCGTACCTACTACCTCTGATCTTGCCTTTCTTGAAGATGGCTTCCACAAACTTTTAATTTACTTCTGCATGATGTTTCTGGCAGTGACTCTACCTCCACTTGCTTATAAATCAACCCCCCTTTTTTTTTTCACCGATTAAGTCTTTAAGGTTTGTGTCACAGGCCAGTTAGCTCTTTCGTCTCTCCTATCTTGGTCTTTCCCCAAGGCAAGCTTTTTAGAAAAGTAGGCTTAGCTTAAGTTTTGGAGGAGAGGCAACACAACCAGCATCAACTATTACTGGCTGAGGACTTACTATGTTCAAAATCTCATTTAATCCTTATTACAATGTAGGTCGTAAGAACCAGGAGTCTTAGCTATAAGCTGGGAAACATGAAACCATAAAACCAGAAAGAAAAGATTGGGAAGATCTTGACCCAGAAAGGGGGCTGGTTACCAGAGGCCTTCAAATCTGAATCAGACTTTAAAGGAAAGTAGGCTGGAAGCAATGATTCAAAGAGAGGCACACACCTGCTGTTAGTAGACTGGCAGCTAGGTGCACTCTGCTGTATTTTCATGTGATTGGTTCTGCCTTTGTTAGCATGAGCAGATAATGGATGGCAGCCAGAGAGACTAAGTTCTCAAATGCCTATTGCTCAGTAGAGGTGAAAGGCTCAGGCTTCCGGTACATTTGAACATCATGTGTGATAAATGCGATCTCTCAAGAATGTCTACGCAAAGTTGCGTGACAGTCATTCTCTTTTATCAACAAATGTCCTTTTTAACTTTGAAAAGTCCTTAAATCAACATCACCTTAAACAAAACAGTGTGTCACTTAAATGGATAGACAAATATGTCACACATTAGGTATGAAGCTCCTTTTAGTTATCCAGTACATTGCCCAGGTAACATTGGGTTGCATCTCAGGAATGTAGTCTGCATCAATGTTTAATTTTGTTTAAAATGTGTTCAATGTTAACATACTGCTTCAGAAAACTCTTTTATTGACTAATGATTCAGATCTCTACATGTTCTGAACTTACTCACTTCTCATTATCTGGGCTAAAGATAAAGACTTTTTGGAGAACTCATTTGTACTAGATTAACTAATCCTATTTTTCTTTGAGGCCTAAAAATTAAATTAGGCCTAGGCTCGCATGCTTCCTTAGTTACTTGTATTGAGCCTTGAAATTTCTTCATTTAGTTCCTGAGTGAAGGTTATTGCTCTTGTCTGAATGTTACTCAAGACTGCTACAACTCTGTAACCATAAAACCCACATTTGAATGTGGAATTTCAAATGACGTTTTAGGAAAGACTTTAATGTCACCCAATTGATTTCAATCAGTGAAATAAAAGCTATTATTTACTTATCTTAAATGTATTAAAAGCTGCTAATAAAATTTGTTTTACATTTGTGTCTTTGCATATAGGTCTGAATAAAGATCTATAATAGATGTGCCATGTATATCTTTGTACAGATCTATAGATCTTTATGTACGTTTGCATGATGTTCATGTCTGTCATCCATCATCGTCATTCTCTCTCTTGCTCTCTCTTTCAGTGTGTGTGTATAAACAGGTCTTTCAATACCTTTAAATGGCTTGTGATTATTGGGATTAGGAAGGCATAGGAAAAGTCCAGGCAACTTTTTACTTAAGGACAAGTTATTAATTCCTTTTATTTCTCTTGCCTTTCCTTTTTCATGTCTAGATGTTCGCTATTTCATTGTTCTTTAAAATATCCTCCAGGGGAAAGAAGATGAGCTCTTGGTATCTAGTGCAATGTGCAGCACTCTAGGGATACCCATTAAGTGTCTGTTGACAATGACAATGATGATGATAAAATTCAAATCAGTTAATTGGTTCTGCACCTGTTAGTAATGCCAGTGAAACTTTGCATCAGACACAGGTTAAAACAATCAGTGAATTTTCTGTGAAGACATGCTCCTCCTATGGGGAGGAATACTCATGTCGAGGGCTCCTATCTCACAGTTTCTATCGGCGTGAAATGGAGTAATAGAGTAAGGCAAACCCAGGGGAAGGCAGAGCGTGCAATATGTCTGTAGTGATTATGGGGTTATGACAAGGGCCTATCGTCTCTGATTTTTCCTACATCTGCAATTTATCCTTTGGGCTGAGACATCTCTTCTATTCTTCCTTGTTTATGTATACACAGGCAATTGTAAAAGCAGAAAGAAGGACATTCCAGAGAAGGAAAATGTTCTAACTCAGAGAAGGGAGCATTTCAGCTCATTCTTGACAGATATGTGAAAGTAAGTCAAATACACTTGAATGTTTGGGGAACAAAAATAAAATAACAGGTTGGGATGCTATCTTCCTCTTGCCTCAGTCAAAATAGGCCAAATTCAAAGCTTAAAAGGGCAGCAGAAGATTAGAAAATGCCTAAGGAGGAGAACTCAGAGAAAGAGAACCCTGAAAGACAAACTTCACCGACATTATAATCTCCTAGGAGGCCATTCAGTGTAGCCAGAAAAGCACTCTTCATTTTCATATTTCAGAGAGTTTTTTGTTTGTCAAGATTTTTAAAAAATTCTTTTCTACATTTAATTGCAGTAACAGTTTTTGATGCTTATCGATGTTAATGGTAAATACAAGCATAAATAGAAAGGTACATTTACTTTCCTTATAGAGTATTTTCTATTACATGATTGAATAAATACAGTAGGATTTGGGAATACAGAAAAAAACTACCAATCTGTTTGCAAAGTAATAACATTACTGACAATGCCAATTTCATTTAAAGGGTGAGCATCATGAGATTCAGAACCCATTTTCCAAATCTAAGATCAATTCCATAAAAAATGAGTATACTCTGAGACTTTAAGAGAAAATTCATTCAAGAGACTGTTGCATATTTTACATCACCCCCAGATTACATGTTAAAACGTCACATTTGTTTCAAATGTCCTTTCTACACAAGATGAGTCTGTTCCTGATAAACATGTCTCTCCGTCCTACCTCTCTCAGCTTCTTTTCATTGTTTGGATCTCTATTTTTTTTTCCTTAGAATTGTATGTCTTCTAAATGTAAATAAGCCTTATGGCTTTTAAATTCTACAAGATCTCCAAAATGCTGTCTGCATCCCAAATTCTTACTTTTATTTCCTTTGCCTAAAAATACGGAGAAAAACAAACAAATACAACACACACACACACACACACACACACACACACACACACACAAACTATAAACAAAACCTCACAGGCTTCATTTTCCATGACAGGAAATAGCTGAAAAGGGAGAAGAAGGCAAATTGGGATTTATATTGGAACTTAAGAAGTAAATAATTAATCTCCCACTTTTCCCTGCCTCAGTTTGGAACCACTGAGAAAGAGGAGTCAGGATGACCATCAAAATATGACCTTTGTCTGTTGGGGAACATGACTTGCGCATGGAAAAAAATGGGCTTAATGGTTCTATACCCCCTGGGATGAGAAAGATTTATCCATCTGTTCACCAGGCAGAGACAGAAAAAAATCATAGTGTTTCTGAAATAGAAACAGTGGCAGGGGACGGGAGTGTACCCCCGTCCATTTTATAGTAATAGGAAGCAGCAATAGCATCTTCCTTGAAGGCAAACTGGCTCCCAAAGAGAGTTAGAAGGGGCTAAGAAGAGTATTAGCAGTTCCTTCTTTCAAATTACCAATCCTATAAAGAGGGTTGAGGGAGGAGAATGGGCAAGAGATCTGAGCTTTTCTCTAGAGGTGGTCCCTCCATAGCAAAATCTTAGGACAGGGAATAGAAAGAGTCCCTCATCTTACTATTTAAGGACTTCTCTTAGCCCCACTGTCTAAATTTAATTAAGCCACTTCGAGCTTCTTTAGGCCTTTGGCAAGCTTCATGGTCATTCTGAACTATTCCTGATGTACTTATGTTTTTAAAAATTATGCTTCGGATAGTTCTGAGAAAGTGACTCTTGGGAAAGAGTAGTACATTTTGTTCCAAATATCTAAACCAGAATGAAGCCAGATCCGGGTGCTTTCAAAACAGAACCTCTATATTAGTCACAAAAATTAGAAGCAACAAAATCTATTAGATCATCTGCTGCCTCCTCATGCCAAGCCCGGGGAATACGGACTGCTTACTCTTTTGAACTTACACTGTTTATCAGAAGGGCAACTAAATAAAGCTTCCTCAGAAATAGACACAGAGGGGCTCATTATGTGTCAGCATACACAAATACAGAAATGTCTCCAGAGCACATGGAGAAAAATGTATGTGGAAAAAAGAAATTTGTTCTGGGAAGTTTTTTTTCTTATTAAGCCGGTTTAATTCCTTTACCAACTTTCTATCTAGCATATTTAAATCATACCCAGTTTTTTAAATGTTTATTTTTATTTTGCTGAAATTATTCTCATCAGAATCATTTTCCATGTAAAATTTTCAGTGAAAGTGACGTACTGCTAATCAAGTTTTAAAATTTATATTAATAAATTTATAGCATCTGCAATTGGAAATTTTGTTGTATGACATTATATCTATTCTAAATCTAATGCTGCAGATAGAGATTTTATTAAAAAGTTTTGCTTCTGTCTATTTTTAGTCAACAACAAAGTTTACTATATGCAATTTGTTTTATTTTGTGTCATTATTTTTACTGTTAATATTAATCGTAAATTGAATAAAAGAAAATCGTTTATATTTATTTCTTAGCTAACTTATGCGAAAATAGCAAGCAGTTTTCCTTTGCTCTTCCAGAATTGCTGCAATGTAAAGGACTAGACAGCTTTATCACTAAACCAATTCTTCTGTATATTTTTATCACTTTGAATATTGCATTATAAAGTACATCATCTTAGTCTGGTCTGGGGATGCTATAAAACCTTTACTATATACATAGGTATGTCACCTATGGATATACCATAAGTGGCTTAAGCAACATTTATATATTTTTCACAGTTCTGGAGTCTGGGAAGTCCAAGATGAAGCTGCCTGCAGATCCAGTGTCTGGTGTGGGTCCACTTTTTGGTTTGCAGATGACAATGACCACGTGGCAGAGAGCAGAGAGGGAGTGGCTCTCTTTCCCTTGTTATGTGGACACTAATCTCATCAAAGGGGTTCCACCCTCACGAGCAATTTACTTCTAAAAGATCCCACTTCCCAGTGCTATCACATTAGAACCTCAGCATGTAAATTTGGAGGAAACGCAGCCATTCATTCCATAGTACACCCCTTCTGCTTGTGGAAACAAGGGTAAGTGGTGGGTCCAAAATGATTTACTTTGCTTTATATTTGTCAACATTTGGGAGACAAAAGAAAAAAAGATAAAAAAACTAAAATATTCTTTGTTCTCTTTGTTTCTTCTGACTTCTTTTTCCTATTTTTTCCTCTCTCATCTCTAAACTTTCAGTGGTATGAACGTTTCCCTGACTCATATTTTTCTTCTTCTGTAACTATTCTTTCCTATTTGTCTCTTGCCTCAGTCCTCTTTCGGCCTGCTGTTGGCTTGCCCTCTCTCTCCCACTCCGTCTGGGACCCCTGCACTGTCCCTGACAGTTCTCCTCTGGGTATTTAGGTGCACTATCTCCTCTGTTGCCCTACCACCATATCTAACCAAGAGCTGCTTATTCAATGTCATGGTTATAAAGGTTCAGGGAAGAAACTCTTGCCCCTGACACTCAGCATCCCATTCAGATCAAGTTACCACAACTGAAAGAGTTTATTAAACTATTTATTGTATGGGTTTAAATACAGTGCTGAAAATAGTCCACTTATCTGAACTTGAGCAGAGGGATGGATGATAGGATCTCAGGAGGACCTTGCCAGATGAAGAAATTCGGAATCATCAACTTATATTCATTAGACATCCTTGTGGGTTTTTGGAGTTGTATTACATTAATTCAGACTTCAAGCCCTAAAATCCAGTTTGTTTGTTTTTTTTTTCATAAAGCTTAAAATGTTGTGGTATTGAGCTGAGTTTTCTGCAAGCTTTTGTTATTGTTTCTGTCATTATTTACTTAAAACAAGCCTTGTTTGTCTTATCATTTAGTAGTATTCTAGTATGTTCAGAGTTGTGCAACCATCACCACAATCTAATTTTAGAACATATTCAAAACCCATAAAAAGAAACCCCAACCCATATCCATTAGCAGTTATTCCCCACTACTGTTCTCCAGCTCACCACTGCAGCCCCAGGCAACCACTATTCTATTTTCTGTTTCCATGGATTTGCCTGTTCATGGCTCTTCAAATAAATGCAATTATACAATATGTGGGCTCCTGTGACTGGTTTCTTTCACTTAACATAATGCATTCAGGGTTCCCAAGTAGTAGCATGTATCAATGTGTCATTATTTTTTATTGCTAAATGATGTGAGATTGTATAGATATAAATATTTACTAGTTGATAGACATTTGTTTCCACTTTTTGTCTGTTATAAATAATGCTGCTATGAACATTCACATATGAGTTTTTGTGTGAAGATACATTTGCACTTCTTTTGGGTATACCTAGGACTGGTGTTGATATGTCTTATGATGACTCCATGCCTAATATTTTGAGGAACAGATAAACTGTTTTCCAAAATGTCTGCCCTATTTTACACTTTCACGAGAAATTTATGAGGGTTTCCATTTCTCCTCATCCTCTTTGACCTTTGTTACTCCCTGTCTTTTTAGTCATGTTTGTGGGTGTGAAATTGTGTCTCATTGTGGTTTTGATTTGCATTTTCCTAGTAACTAATGATGTGGAGAATCTCTTCATGTGATTGTTGGTCATTTATATATCTTATTTGAAGAAGTGTATACTCAAATCTTTACCCATTTAAAAATTGGGTTGTTTATCATTTTATTGTTGTGTTGTTTAGAATTATTTATAAATTCTGCATACAAATCCTATGTCATATATGCTTTACAAGTAATTTATCTCATTTTGTGGTTGTCTTTTCATATTCTAGATGGTGTTCTTTTTAAATTTGTTGAGGGCTAATTAATCTATCTATCTATCTATGTATCTATCTATCTGTATTGTTGCTTGTGCTTTTCATATCATATCTAAGAAATCAGTGCTTAACTTAAGGTCACAAAGATTTACTACTAAGTTATTTTTTAGTTTGGTAGTATTAGCTCTTCTATGTAGGTTTGTGATGTATTTGAGCTAATTTTTGTATATAGTATAAGATAAAGGTTCAAATAATTTGTTTTGCATTTAGATACCCAGTTTTCTCAACACTGTTGATTAAAAAGACTATCTTTTGCACATTGAATTGTCTTGGCACCCTTGTTGCAGAACAAAAGGCCACAAGTGTAAGAACTTTCTTTTGTAACTATCAACTTAATTCCTTTCATTTATATATATATATATATATAATCTTATATCAGTAGCATGCTGTCTTAATTACTATAGATTTATAGTAAGTTTTGAAAATAAGAAATGTGAGTCCACCAACTTTGTCCTTTATTCCCAAGATTGTTTAACTATTCTGAGTCTCTTGAATTTCTATGTGAATTTTAGGATCATCTTTTCAATTTCTGCAAGAAAATGAGCTGAAATTCTGATAATGATCGCACTGAATTTGTAGAACAATTTGGGTAATGTATCTTAACAATGTTAAGTTTTCTCACTCATGAATATGGGATATTGTTTCATTTTTTAAAATCTTTAATTTATTTAAAAATATTTTTATATTTTTCAAAGTGCAAGTTGCACTTAACATTTATTCCTAGGTATTCTATATAATTATCAGTTCTTACAATAAGTCATTTCTTAATTTCATTTTTGGAATATTCATGGCTAGTATATACAAATACAATTGATTTTTATATATTGAACTTGTACTCAGTAACAATGTTGAACTTGTTTATTTGTTCTAATAGTTTTTATAGTGGATTTTCTATATATAAGATCATATTACCTACAAACAAAAATAGTTTTACTTCTTTATTTTCAATCTTATGCTCTTTCTTTCTTTCTCTTATTAATCTGCCCAGAAATTCAGTACAATGATGAACAGAAATAGTAAGCTTGGACGTGCTTGTCTTATTGTTGATCTTAGAGGGAAATGATTTGGTGATTTTCCGTTAGGTATGTTAGCTATGGAATTTTTAATAAAATGTCGTTTATCAGGTTGAGGAAGTTCTCTGTATTTGTAGTTTTCAAAATGTTTTTAGCAGAACAAGAGTGTTGGATTTTGTCAGATGCTTTTGCTGCCTCTATTGAGATGATTTATGTGGGTTTTGTCCTTAATTTTACTGGCATAGTATGTTACATGGATTGATTTTCAGATGTTGAACCAGCCTTGCATTCCTGAGATAAATCTCTTTTGATCATGGAATTAAATATTTTTAATTTTTTGGGGGGATCTGGTTTGCTAATATTTTGTTGAGGAATTTTGCATCCATATTCATAAAGAATATTGGTCTGTACTTTTCTTATAATATCTTTGTCTGATCTTTGTATCAGGGTAATACTGGGATCATAGAAATAACTGGGATTCTTTTGTTCCTCTTCTGTTTTTTGAAAGAGTTTTTGAAGAATTGGTATCAGTTCTTTAAATGTTTAGTTGAATTCATCTGAGAAACCATCTGCTCCTGGGCTTTAATTTATACGAAGTTTTTTTTTTTTTTTTTCTTTTTTTTTTGAGACAGAGTTTTGCTCTTGTTGCCCAGTCTGGAGTACAATGGTACAATCTTGGCTCACTGCATCCTCTGCCTCCCAGGTTCAACTGATTCTCCGCCTCAGCCTCTGGAGTAGCTGGGATTACAGGTGCCTGCCACTACCTCCAGCTAATTTTTTGTATTTTTAGTAGAGATGGGGTTTCACCATGTTGGCCAGGCTGGTCTTGAACTCTTGATGTTAGATGATCTACCTGCCTTGACCTCCCAAAGTGCTGAGATTACAGGCATGAGCTACCATGCCCGGACAATTTCATTGATTAATAATTAAATCTCCTAATTTGTTATAGGTCTACTTAGATTTCTTTATCTTCTTAAATCAATATTTGGGTATTTCTAGGAATTTGTTCATTTGACCTAGACAATCTAACTTTATAATTCATTTCTTTAAAGTTGATAGTGGATGTCCTTGTTTTATTTGTAGCTTAGTAATTTGAGTATTTTTTAATTTTTTTTCTTGATCAGTCTAGCTAAAGATTTGCCTATTTTGTTTATTTTTTCAAAGAACTAACTTTTTGTTTTTCCAGTTTTCCCTATTGATTTTCTATTCTCTTTTTCATTTGCTTCTGCTCTAAATTTTATTATTTTCTTCCTTTTGCTTGTTTTGAGTTTAGTTTTTTCTGCTTTTTCTAGTTTCTTAAGGTGGAAAATTTGGTTATTTATTTGAGATCACTCTTCTTTTTAATGTAAACATTTATAGCAATAAATTTCCTGAAAGCAATGCTTTAACTGCATTTCCTAAATTTTAGTATGTTGTGTTTTCTTTTCACTCATCTCAAAGTCTTTTCTGATTTTGCTTATGAATTATATTTGACGTATTGGTTATATAGGGTGTGTATTTTAAATTTAAATATTTGTACATTTCCCAAATTTTCTTCTGTAGTTGTTTTGTAACTAAATTTTTCATGGTCAAAGAACATACTTTGTATTATTTAAATTAAAAAAAAATGTTGAGTTTTGTTTTATGACCTACCATATTGTCTATCCTGGAGAATGTTCCATATATTCCAGAGAATAATGTGTATTCTACAGTTGTTGGATTGGGGACTTGATAGGTTTTGTTATATCTAGTTGGCTTAAGTTCTTTTCAACTCCATTCTATTTGTTTGTTTTTTATTTTTGCTGATATTCTGGTTATTAAATGTATTGTTTCTTGAAAGTAAAGTATTAAATTCTCTATTATTTTGAATTGTCTATTTCTCCATTTAATTTAGTCAGTTTTGCTTTATATATTTTGATGCAATGTCGATATATACGTACATGTTAATAATTGTATTTTCATGATTTACCTTACTTGTTATAAAATGGTCCTCATTATTTCTAGTAAAGTACTTTCATTTTAAAGTATGTTTTTTTTTAATTACTATAGCCACTCACACTGTCATTTGGTTATTCCCTAAATGGTATTTATTTTTACATTCTTTATTTTCAATATATTTGTATCTTTTAATCTAAAGTATATCTCTTTCAGACATCATATAGCCATATTATGTTGTCGTTGTGGTTTTTTTTTTTTGTTTGTTTGTTTGTTTGTTTGTTTTTTTTTGATATTTATCCCTTCTTCCATTCTCTGCTTTTTGAGAGGGAAGCTTAATCCACTCACGTTTAACATAATTTCTGATAAGGCAGAATTTAAGTCTGTCATTTTACTATTTGTTTTCTACAGATCTTACAACTTTCCTGTTCAATAATTATTCAATTCCTGCATTCTTGTGTGCCAAATAGATATTTCCTAGTGAACCTCTGTAATTTCCTAGTCATTTCTTTTATTATGTTTGTTTTAAATGATCTTTTAGTGGTTGCATATGAACTTAACATAGTTTTGACTAATACTCATTTTATTTCAGTAAAATACATTTTATTTCCGTTTACCCTTGTTTTCTTTGCAGTATTTTTGCCATACCAATGGCATTTCTTAAATTTATAAGTCCATTAATATGGTTTTATAATATTGTTTAGGCAGTTATCTTTTCCAACAGGAGAAGAAAATAATTGCAAACCAAAAATAAACTATATTGTCTTTCATACTACTGACACAATTACTTTTACTAATGTTCTATTCCTTTAGGTGGATTTACTCAGCCTGTAGTGCCCTTTATTTTAGATTTAAGGATTTATATAGTATTACTTGAAAAGTAGGAATGCTAGCAGTGCTGTCTCTAAATTTTTCTTTATCTGAAAGGGACTTAATTTATTCATTTTTGAAAGTTTAACTGAATGCAAAAATTTTGGTTGACAGTCTTTTTCTTTCAACATTTTGAAGATATTATCTCACTGTCTTCCAGGATCCATGGTTTCTGATGAGAGATTATTGATTTTTCTCTTGCTACTGTCAAGGCTTTCATTTTGCCTTTGACTTTTGTCAGTTTTATTAAGATGTACCTCAGTATAGATCTCTTAAGTTTATTGTATTAGGGTTCATTGAGCTTCTTGGATGGGTAGATCCATATATTTCATCAAATTTTGGAAGTTTTGGCTATTATTTTCTCAAATATATTTCTATCCTTCTCTCTTCTTTTTCTGGGATTCTTATTACACATGTATTGGAATACTGTGTCCCACAAGTCTTTTAGGCTTTATTTTTTATAAGTCTTTACTCTTTCTTCTCCTTACACTGGATAATCTGTATTAACCTATCTTAAACTGTGTTGATTTTTTTTTTTTTCACCAGTGCAAATCTGTTGTTGAGGCTTTGTGGAGGATTTGTCGTTTTAGTTCTAACTCCAGAATTTGTATTTAAACTCCAGAGTTTTCAACTCCATAATATTTTGACTCCAGATTTTTCATATCTACAATTCATATTTGGCTACTTTTATAATTTTCAGCTCTATTCTAGCTGATACTGTCTACTTAGGAATAGCTGATACTATCTACTTGGGAAGACAATGTTGTCATATTTTTCTTTAATTTTTTAGACATAGTTTCCTCAAGCTCTAATTTTAGTATATGTGTTGCCGAAGTGAGCATGTTTCTCTCTAGTTGTTAAACATTTTGTTATCACTTATTAAAAGTCTCTGTCCAAAGTCTGAACCCTATCAGGGACATTTTATGTTAACTACTTTTTCCCCCTTTAATGTGACATACTTTCCTATTCATTTTATTTTATTTTTGGAATGTCTTCTAATTTGTTTGTTGAAAACTGAACAATTTATAAAATCTAGTATCAGATTTTTTTTTTGTTGCTTATTTGTTTAGTGAGTTTTCTGAACTAATTATATAGTTATGTATTTCTTCTAGTAAATGGCCACTAAGTTCTCTTTTAGCTAAAAAATACATTTTTTAAAGTTATTGTTTTCATTTTTAAGTCTTGCTTCCTAGGGGTCATACCCGAATCAGGATAATTTAGTGGTTAGTAAATTTTCTGAATGGTCAAAAGTTTTCCTTAAATATTTTGCATGCATGTCTTTTACCTTTGCACAGAGATCTGTGTGAAAAGGGGCCCTTTCATACTTTATGGAATTTACAAGACAGACTTCACTTTCAACTCCTGCTTGTGCAGGACCTCAAGGACAGCTGCAGGTGGGTGACTGGCATCTTATCCTTTCCCACATGTTTCCTGGTCAGGGACACAGTCTTGTGCAGAAAATGGCTTTTTATATGCTCCGGAATATGTCATAGGTTTTCAGATTCCTCCTACAGTCATCTAGTTCTCTGGCATTTCCTTTTAAATTCCTGGCCATACAGTTGTTTGTCATAATTAAAAGTACAGCCTTAGACAGCTACTGCCAGAAGTTTGTTATTGTTTTGGTGATGCCCTAGGGATGGGCCATTTTCCCCCCCCACTAAATTAAGCTCTGAGTCAAATCAAATAGTCAACACATTCTGAGAATAGAGCTTTTCCAGAGAACTTCAATTTTAGACGAATATTGACTGTTTTCTGGGGATGGAGGTTTTAATAAAACTTTGAAAAAGTGGTTCAATGTCTCCATTTGCAACAAGGCTGTCAACTTTTGCTTGCCATACTACTGAGCAGGGAACAAAGAGGAGTGGGAATAATAAGTTAAAATGCCAGATAGTTCATTTTGTCAACTAGGTTCAGTAATTAGTACTTTTCAGCTAACTCCTTAATTGTTAGGGTTATATAAGAGTTTTAGTTGTTTTGTCTATATTTTCATTGTTTTGGAGAGGCAGCAAGTTCACCGATGTCTTCACCATTGCATATGTGACATTTTACATATGTCTATTCCCTGAGCATATGTAAAATTAAATAAATATTTTTTCTTCACTCATAATGAAGGAAACAAGTAGATTTTATATACTGATTCAAAGGAGAATCCAATAAAAATATAAATTTGTAGATCAGGGATATTGGATTAAATGTGCAAATTGAAGCAAAACTTTTCTTTCTGAGGAAGGAGGATGGCTGTTCCTCTTGGGACATAATTCATTTGCATGTGTATAGATGAAAATTATTTTTGCATTGCTGTAAGTTATCTACAACTCACAAAGTTGTAAAATAGCTTTTATTGAATCAGAATCTGATAAAGCAGAAGAGTGAGTTATAGAAATGTATGGCCTTCCATTGAATCACAAATTACTTCCTACAAAACTAAGTTAAGAAGACTTTCAGAATAAATAATTCTTATGTTATTAGAAAATAGAAAATGTTTTTTAAAAAGTAGGTCTTTAAAGTTTATTCTTATTTGTCCAAATTTGAATCCCACCAGAGTAACAAGAAAAATGTGAAAAACATAATAGCACTCACAGGCATTTGGTATTTATACCTCCCCTACCACCACCTTGTAATCACCAGGGGGGTTCCATTTGGAGATTCTCTCTGCCTTATACACATCAAATTTAAAGGATTGGGAGATTTTTCATAGGTTCGGGGCCAGAAAACCACTGCTTACATTTTTCTTTATGAACTGGATATAGTTATGAAGGCAATTTCAAGTAGGGAGATAATACTAATGTTAAAACGCCTTCCAAATTACCTAAAATGGCTTCCTGAGTGATTGATTAGCATTCTGAGTCTTGTCTGACACACACACTTCATGACTTTCATTATCAAGCAGGAATCCACTTTTCAACTTCCTATTTCCTCTTTTAAAAGTCTCTCTACAAGAAGCAAATAAAAAGCTTAAAAGAAAATTTGAATCTGCTAACCTTTAAGCTTAGTTACTATCCCGTCTGAAGTGTTAAAAGAAAGCTATCCTGGATAAAGTGTTTATAAAAGGTAGGCCCTCAGGTAGAGAAGAGTTGCTTCCTTTTCTGATCCATCCTTGCTGAATCCATGCACAGATATTCCTGAACTCAGAAATTTTAGCTAAGAAACAGCTAAGTTAAAAAGACCACCTATGGAAATAAAATACACCTTTCTGGCATAGATCTAGCTACCTTGACATGCTTTTGTCACTTATAAGGTTGCCTGAGAGGGAGGACTAGGTCACTAACAACTCTCACCTTTTGTTTAAGGTACTGTTTCTCGCCATATTGTCTTTAATGGGCCTTTTAACTGGACCTTTACATACATTTTATTCTTGGTTTGAATAAATGATGGTACAATAATTAGGCCTCAAGTCATATCCCTATCCTTTTGAGGTATAAATTTTCTACTTGGTTTTACCTAAGAGTCTTTTTTTTTTTTTTTCTTTTTAAGGCAAACTGATGCCGAGTGTATTGGTCCGTTTTCACACTGCTGTAAAGGTATTACCTGAGACTGGGTAATTTATAAACAAAAGAGGTTTAGCTGAATAGCTGGGAAGGCCTCAGAAAACTTAACTATCATGGTAGATGGTGAAGGGAAAGTCAGGCATGTCTTACATGGCAGGAGAGAAAGAAAGAGCAAAAAAGTGCCATTCTTAAAACCATCAGCTCTCATCTTGTAAGAACTCCCTGTCACAGGAACAGCATGGTGGAAACTGCCTCCATGATTCAGTCGCCTTTCACCAGGGCCCTCCTTCAACACGTGTGGATTACATGAGGTGAGATTTGGATGGAGACACAGAGCCAAACCATATCATTCCATCCCTGGCCCCTCTCAAATCTCATGCCCTTTTCACATTCAAAACCAATCATGCCTTCCCAACAGTCCCCCAAAGTCTTAACTCATTCCAGCATTAACTCAAAAATGCAAGTCTGGAGTCTCATCTGAGACAAGGCAAGTCCCTTCTGCCTATGAGCCTGTAAAAATCAAAAACAAATTAGTTACTTCCAAGGACAATTGGGACATAGGCATTGGGTAAATATTTCTATTCCAAATAGGAGAAATTGGTCAAAACAAAGGGGCCCCAGGCTCCAGGCAAGTTCGAAATACAACAGGGCAGCCATTGAATCTTAAAGCCCAAAATGACCTCCTTTGACCCCATGTCTCACATCCAGAACACGCTGATGCAAGGGATGGGCTCCCAAAGCTTTGAGCAGCTCCACCCCTGTAGCTTTGTGGGGTACACCCTCCATGGCTGCTTTCATGTTCTGATGGTGAGTGCCTGTGGCTTTTCCAATCACATGGTACAAACTGTTGATGGATCTTTCATTGCAGGGTCAGTAGGATGGCAGCCCTATTCTCACAGCTCCACTAGGCAGTGCCTCAGTGGGGACTCTGCGTGGGGCTCTGACCATACATTTTCCTTCCTTGCCCTAGCAGAGGTCCTCCATGAGGGCACTGCCCCTGCAGCAGACTCCTGCCTGGATATTCAGGTGTTTCTATACATCCTCTGAAATCTAGGTAGAGGTCACCAAAGCTCAACTCTCATCCTCCGTGTACCCACAGGTCCAACACCATGTGGAAGCCCCAAAGCTTGAGGCAGCCCCAAAGCTTGAGGCTTGCATACTCTGAAGCAATGGCCCAAGCTGTACCTTGGCCCCTTTTAGCTATGACTGGAGCTGGAGCAGCTGGGACACAGGGCACCAAGTTCCAAGGCTGCATAGAGCATCAGGGGCCTGGGCCTGGCCCACAAAACCATTGCTTTCTCCTAGGCCTCTGGGCCAGTTATGGGAGGGCTGCCACGAAGGTCTGTGACATGCCCTGGAGACATTTTCCCCATTGTCTTGGCTATTAACATTCAGCTCATTGTGACTTATGCAAATTTCTGTAGCTGGCTTGAACTCCTCCCCAGAAAATGGGTTTTTCTTTTCTACCACATGGTCAGGCTGCAAATTTTCCAAATCTTTATTTTTCTGCTTCTCTTTTAAATATAAGTTCCAATTTCAAATCATATATGTGTTCAAAACTCTTTGTGAACACATATAACTATGCTTTTGGGAAAATCCAGGTCACCTCTTGAATGCTTTGCTTCTTAGAAATTTCTTCTGCAAATACCCTAAATCATCTCTCTCAAGTACAAAGTTCCACAGATTTCTAGGGCAGGGACAAAATGCTGCCAGTCTCTTTGCTAAAGCATAATCAGAGTGACTTTTGCTTCATTTCTCAATAAGTTCCTTATCTCCATCTGAGATTACGTCAACCTGGATTTCATTTTCCATATCACTATCAACATTTTGGTCAAAACCATTCAAAAAGTTTCTAGGAAGTTTCATCAGCTCTCATGAGAACTCCCTCACTATCACGAGAACAGCATAGTGGAAACAGTCCCCCATGATCCAATCATCTCCCACCAGGTCCCTCCCTCGACATGGGGATTTCAATTTGAGATGAAATTTGGGTGGGGAAAGAGAGCCAAACCATATCACCTAGCTAACAATTGCCTAAGACAATAAAATAGCTAATCGGAAAACTGAGAGTCTAAATGGAAAAAAAAATTATTTTATTTTTTCTAACTTTTAAATTCAGGGGTATGTGTGTAGGTTTGTTACACAGGTAAACTTGTGTCCTGGGGGTTTGTTGTACAGATTGTTTTGTTATCGAGGTATTAAGCCAAGTACGCATTAGTTACTTTTCCTGATTCTTTCCCTACTCCCACTCTCCTCCCTCCAATAGGCCCCAGTGTGTGTTGCTCCCCTCTATGTATCCATGTATTCTTATTATTTAGCTCCCACTTGTAAGTGAGAACATGTGATATTTGGTTTACTTTTCCTGCATTAGTTTGCTAAGAAAATAGCCTCTAGTTCCATCCATGTGCCTACAAAGGACATGATCGCATTCATTTTATGACTTCATAGTATTCCACAGTGTATATATACCACATTTTGCTTAACCCAGTCTATCACTGATGGTCATTTAGGTTGATTTCATGTCTTTACTATTGTGAATAGTGCTGTAATTAACATATGTGTGCATATGTCTCTATAACAGAATGATTTATATCCCTTTGAGGATATACCCAGTAATGGGATTGCTGAGTCAAATGGAGTTTCTCCATTTAGGTCTTTGAGAAATTGCCACATTGGCTTCCACAATGGTTGAACTAATTTGCCCTCTCACCAGTTTAAAAACATTCCTTTTTCTTAACAACCTCTCTAGCATCTGTTATTTTTTGACTTTTTAATAATAGCCATTCTGACTAGTATGGTATCTCATTGTGATTTTGCTTTGCATTTCTTTAATGATCAGTAATATTGAGCTTTTTCCATATGATTGTTGGCTGCATGTATGTCTTTTGAAAAGTGTCTGTTCATGTCCTTTTCCCACGCTTTAATGGGGTCGTTTTTCTCTTGTAAATTTGTTTAAGTTTCTATGGATATTAGCTATTAGACCTTTGTCAGATACATAGTTTGCAAAAATTTTCTCCCATTCTTTGGGTTGTCTCTTTACACTGTTGATAGTTTCTTTTGCTGTGCAGAAACTCTTTAATTTTAATTAGATCCAATTTGTCAACTCTGCTTGAAAAAAATGCCTTAAAAGCTGGCAAATAAAAATTTTTTATGGAACCTGTAAGATCTGCTTCTGTGTCAGTATGTCCACATGTCTTCATTGCTAAGTGTAAGTGATAACATTTGATAAATAAAGCTAGTTTTTAAGTTGTTGAAAAAAATAGGAATGGCTTCAAAATTGTAAGTTAAATATAATTCAGGCTATTTCGCCTGAAATTACTGGTGAGACAGGTTTATGCTGCCTCTGCTACATGTTTTAAGGTCATAAAACTTCTGTTTCTGTAGTATTTTTGAGACTTCTTGATTTGACTGTGAGTTTATGCTTTTGATGTGGAGCCTCTGCACTTTGGGGTCTGGATAGGTTACCATGGTGAGACCTGAGGACGTATTCTCCATGCCTGAACCAGCAGCTACAAGGCAGAATAAAGACCAATATGGCCCTTCCTCCTGGCTCAGCTTTGCCTTTTGGCTATTCTGCAAGTGGTTCTATCCTCCATACATCATCTTCACAGATCTGTCTTTTATCTTGAACTCTATACCTGGTATGTAAATTCAGGACTCAGGCCCTACCTCTCATCGCCATCCTAAGTGCAGTGTGGTTATTTGACATCCAGGATGATTGGGGAAAGTATTTCAAAATTCTTTTGAGTAATTTAAAATCTTAAAGTCATGTTATATTAAATTAAATAAGTGATCATCATAAAATGTCTGAGTCATTTGAAGTTAAAATACTAGAATATTAATTATTAAACATAAGTTTAAGTTTATGTACTTTGGCATCTTATTGTTATATGGCATACATAGAAAATCTATAGATATTCAGATCTGTTAATAAACAGATCTGCCTGTGTCTGTTTGACAGGCCAGGAGTTTGAGTCCAACCTGGGCAACATAGTTAGACACTTTATCTACAAAAAAAAAAAAAAGAAAAGAAAAGGAAATTAACAAGACACAGTGGCAATGTGCCTGTAGTCCTAGCTACCTGGGAGGCTGAATTAGGAAGATCACTTCAGCTCAGGAGTTCAAGGTTGCACTGAGCTATGATCATGCCAATGTATTCCAGCTTAGGTGACAGAGCAAGGCCCTATCTTTAAAAACAATAATAAAAATTCTTATAAGAAATTATAAATAGTTTATGGAAATCTAGTATGATCAAAAGCTGACTGAAATTGGATAGATTTGTTTACAAAGTTTTATTAAAATTAGCTTTAGTGTTTATTGATAATACACATAAAAAGGAAATGCTTGGTTTTATCTTTTGAACAAAAATTTTTATAGTATTAATAAGACACAGTAAAATATTTTTGTTTACCTTTTGAGTAAACCACACAAAACAAAAAAGAGAGGAATTAAGGAGAGACAAATTTTGTCTCATGCTGTCTTTCTCAGGTCTGCTGATTGTTTAGAAAACTGAATTTCTTCTCCACTAAAGAATAAAACTTTTGCTTTTTTAATTAATTAATTAATTAATTAATTACTTTATTTATTTATTTATTTTTGAGACAGAGTCTTGCTCTGTTGCCCTGGCTGGAGTGCAGTGGTGCGATCTCACCTCATTGCAAGCTCCACCCCCCAGGTTCATGCCATTCTCCTGCCTCAGCCTCCCAAGTAGCTGGTAAAATTTTTAATTATCATTTTGGCTAAATGAATGACTATTATTGTACACTGTATGTGATCTTGTTTTGGTCAAATGTTTTAAACATATTTGGTCAAGCGTTTTGACATGCTTGACAGACTCCCCAAAATCAAATTATAAATTCAACATTCTTTTTATTGACCTCTAGCTTTGGAATGCTATGGAGGGCTCTGCTCTTGTGGCATACAAAAGACAGATAATAGGCAGGCTTAATTGATGTGTTAAATTACACATAAAGCATTCTCAAATAAAAAGTAATGTTTAACCTTCTTCGTTATATTTTTATGAATATGTTATTAATATATATTCCAACACTGTATGGGACCCCTAGAATTCTGACATGTCTGGGTATATGCTATCACTTATAATTATGGTTATTATGTTTAATTATTATAGGCCACAGAAATAACCAAACTTATTTGTTGATTGTGTCTTTAAGTATAATTATTTAAAGTCATTTCCACAGTTAATTGCTTAATTCTAGTGGAGTTCTGAAAACTTTTCAAGCATACAAAATTCTAGCATATTGTGTTTTCAAAAAGATTCATGAAAATAATGCAATCTGAAATGTAAGTTTCTGATAGCTTTGGGATCATTTGGTCTGGGAAAGAATTCCCAGAACTTTAATAAAGAGACTGACTGGTTTTTAAAATGTTAACCTAAGCAGGGCAAAAATTAATTAAATATCAAGAAAACACTTTGCCAGATTTTCATGCTAAATCAGCCAGTACTGAAATTGTTTAGATAGGCAATTTGAATAAACTCCATGGTCCAAGTGAAATTACCTATGATAACCCATCTAATAGACAGTGTTATATACCTTAATTGGAGAAACAAAATTCATATTTAGGAGGATATAAACCCAGTGTTAAGTCTGGACTCATGGAGAGTTTGTTCTGCTGCTTGGTTCTTCTGAGTTCTTAAAGCTTTTATTATTTAAAGCTTTACATACCATGAATCATGGAAGAGATAAAAGAATCAAAATTGAATGTTTGGTTTGTCAAGCCCATAATCCTGGGAAAACAATCAAAACTTCAGGTACATCTCTGCTACCTGATGGGCCATTCAAACATTTATAGAGGGATTTCATTCAATTGTCATTTTCAGTGTATGTTTTCTGGTTGTATAAAAGCTTTCCAGTGTAAGGATGCAGATGTTATAATTGTAGTTAAAAGGTACTGGAAAATGTATTTTTAGCATGAGAAATTTGTAACAAAATCTCCAGTGATAAAGGCATTTATTTCACTAGTCAAGGTGTAAAATTATTAAACAATGTATTACAGATACAATAACATTAGGCAAAGGCAACTGAATTAATTGGATTGCCATGATCAAAGTTATTGCAGACTGATGACAATAAGATCTACTTTCAGGGGAAAATATAAGCTGGCTGACCCCTTACGAAATAGTCACTAGAGAACCTATGCCCTTAAGGATAAAATCTCATGTGTCTTCTGCTCCTAAACTCTAATATGACTACATGCTGGAAGGCTTTAATGCATTATGCCACAGTGTATTTTCCCAAGTAAAGAAAGTATTTTATTGTCCGCTAACTGAAGACAACCAAATCCTTTACATTCCAGAACCCACCCAGAGATTGAGTCTTCTGAGAATGACATCAGAGAAAGACTGCCCTTGCCACCCACACTGCAACAAAATTTTGGGACCTTGAATCTTGAGTTCATAATCTCGCAATTCAGAAGGACTTCTCCAGACTCTTGGATTTGAACCTTCATTGGAGACCTTAAGGTAAAGCTAACTGGAGAAGTTTCTCCCCAGAAGTAGACAATATCCTAGACATGGATAGCTTTAACCCACAACCACAAGTCAAGACTTCCCTGCTATCATGAAATTCTTATCTCTCAATTTTTCCTAGCTTATATCTGTATAAACAATAGAACTTAAAAATGGATATTTTGTGTGTACTCACGGGGTGTACTTTCATTTGTGGAGGATTTTGCAACCCACCTTATACATGGACAATCTTATTGACAGATGGATGATAAAGGGCTAATGTGGGTGAGAAATTTTAGTAAAATCTTCGTTCCTTCTTAATCACTGAGAAACAGAACATTGGGCCACTCCTCTTGACCTATATCATAGGTTAAAAAGAACATTGCCAAGAGTCCTTCACTCTTCTGGATGGGCATCATTTATTAGGCCTCTTTTTCCATGGTTTGGGGTAAATGAAGCAATGACTAGAAATGTATCCCTTATAATAGGCTCTATAGCAGATTCTACTACAAAGGCTATGATTACACAACATACTTTAATTTCTCTTACTAAAATTGTGCTATATAATAGAATTGCCCTAGATTACTTACTGGCTAAACAGAGAAATATCTGTTCAGTTGCTGATGCTTCTAGTTGCACATGAGGAATACGTTGTGTATTATAGAGAGTCAGTTGAGGAGCTTAATGAACAGACTGTCTGGTTAAAACTAGTAGACTCTTTATGTAGCTCATTATTTGATCTATTTGATTTGAGTTGATTTGGCTTATGGGGAACCTGACTAAGCAGCATACTCCAAACTCTTGGTATCATTCTCCTGATAGCTATAACAGTTGTCTTCATGGTGCATCACATTCCCTCAAAAATTGTAAATGTTTGTAGGGAGCCATCTGTAAAATGTCGAATGGTCTCTCTTTGACTGAAACAATAAATAGTCAAAGAAATGTGTGATTATGAAAACACCATAACCTATAAGTGAGGTGATGAGACCAGAAACCCAAAAAGATGGTAACTGAGAGTGGTGCTAAAGCCCTAAGTTTTTGTCACACTCTCACTTAAATGAGAAACCTGACCCAAAGGAGAAAATTTTTAAACATCTAAGTTTTATGAAAGGCCATTGTTTTAGCCTGTCCACAACAGACCAAACAAAACCAAAATGGAATCCCTCATGCTAAATGCAACATCATCAAACTGAAACTTTAAGGAAGTGGATAGGTCCTAAAACACACCAGGTTTTGTTGTTCTTCTACAAACAGGAGATTTCAGGGCAAGGAGGTCCCCCATCTACTCTAACCATTATCAACCTTATAAAAATCTACTGTTCTACTATTTCCCAGTGAGATTTGAGACTAAAAAAGTACATTTACTATAGTGACAGGGTGGTGTCAATGCCTAAACTTTTGGTCAACCTCCCAGTTTTGAGAGGTTGACCAAAAGGGGGAATTGTTAAATTAAGTTTAGTCTACACCTGTCTTCTTATATATTTTAAGTTAGGCCTAAAGCCTTCTTTGTACATAGTGATCTGTAACCTTACTGGATGTGCTAATAAACTGTAACCTACTCTTGTCCCAATCATGGCGTTTCTGCCAATCAAAGGTGGCCAGCTCTTCAAACCATGTTCAAATAAGGCAAACACAGAGCTGTAACCAGTCTGGCTGCTTCTGTACTCCACTTTCATTTTATGTACATCACTTTTCTTTTTCTGTCCATAAATCTTTTTCAACCATGAGGTACCACTGGAATCTCTCTGAACCTAGTTTGTGGCTGCCACATTCACAAATTGTTATTTGCTCAATTGAACTCTGTTAAATGTGATTTGTCTAAGGTTTTTCTTTTTAACATTCCTACATCCTAGTGTAGCACTTTCTTATCACTTACAATAACAGTAATAATAGTAATAATGCAAATATAAATATGGACATAAGAACCATCCAAATAAAATATTGTCTTGCTAGATTTTAGTTCAGGCTGTTTGTAGACATTTGAGACAGGATTTTTTGTTTGAAGCATTATTCTATTGTGAAAATGTAGAAAGCCTAATGTCTATTTTCAAACATAGAATGATATATTGAGTAATTTAAAAAATCTTGTGTATTTCTTCCAATAATGGCAATCAGGGTAACCTTAATAGACTGCACTGTCTTGATGGGCTCATTATTTGCTGGAGGTTAAAGAGCATATTGGGTAATAGTTTGACTTATTGGCGCATAAAACTTTAGCTAAGGGAAACACATCCACTAACAGAAATGCATTTTAATTTGGGGTAATTAGAGAATAGTTTTGACTGTTACATCAGAGAGCTGAGATTGAAATAGAATCACATCAATATGCTTTAAGAAGCAGTCCTCAAAATGAAAAAATTTCACCCTAAGATCGTTTGTGTTAGATTAAATAATTCCTTGAGGAATCGCCATACTGTTTTCCATAATGGTTGAACTAGTTTACAATCCCACCAACAGTGTAAAAGTGTTCCTATTTCTCCACATCCTCTCCAACACCTATTGTTTCCTGATTTTTTAATGATTGCCATTCTAACTGGTGTGAGATGGTATCTCATTGTATCAGATTCTAATTTCCAAGTCCTATAAATGTTACCTTACATGGAAACAGGTTGTTTGTAGATTTGATTAAGTTAAGGATCTTGAGATGGAGAGATTATCCTGGAAGATCAGGGTGGACTCTAAATGCAAATGTATGAATCCTTATAAGACAGCAAGAGAGACTGCAGAGGGAGATTTGACAATACACAACAGAGGAGAAGGCAAAGTGAAGACAGATTCCAACATGCTGGCCTTGAAGATTGAAGTGACGCAGCCACAAACCAAGGGTTGCCAGCAACCATCAGAAGATGCAAGATTCAAAGAAGGAATTCTCTCCTAGAGCCTCCAGAGGGAATGCAGCCCTACAACACCTTGATTTTAGTCCAGTGATGCTGATAACAAATTTCTGGTCTTCAGAATCATGAGAGCATACATTTCGGCTGTTTTAAACCAACACATTTATAGTAACTTATTGTAGCAGCCCCAATAAACTAATAGAATGGCGATAAAATATACTTACCAAATCCTTGAAGTGGTTTCAGTGTTTTCTGAGATCTCCAGTTTTCTCTTTCACCCTCTAAATCTCCTTGGGTTATCATACCCATTTCTTCATTTAGAGCTATCCACTGCCTTCTCAGTTCTGTCAGAACACTCTGCACCAACTTTTATGCCAGCATATATCATATCATTCCAGCCTGCAAAACACCACCCTAATCTTACTATCTAAGCAATCACCATTTTATTATACTCATTAATTCTGCAGGACAAAAATTTGGTCAGGGTACAGACAGATGGCTTGGTCTGTTCCACAGTGCCTGGGGCAATGCTGAGACGACCAAAATGTCTAAGGGACTGGAATCATATGAAGACTTCTTCAGTTGCATAACTGGTATTTGGACTCTAATAACTCAGAAGTTGAACTTACCTTCAGTGGTGGACCACAACTCCTCTACATGTAATTTCTTAACTTTCTCACAACGTGGTGGCCAGGTTCCAAGAGAAAGCATTCTGAGGGAAAATGTCAGGAGGGGAGCATTCCAAGTCACATAAAAACATTTCCACCGTAATCTACTGCTCAAAGTGATCAAAAGTCCACCCAGATTCTAGGAGAGGGTCCATGGAGTCAACTCCTTAATGGGATGTAGCAGGGTCTTACTGCAGAAGGACTTGTGAAGACATAGATATTGTGCAATTATCTAGTGAAAAATACAAGAGTCCACATTTATTCAAATATAGTTGCTTTTTCACCTGTCACCTGGCCTAACCTAAAACTCAAGCTCAAGGAAGTCCACTTGGTTTCTTTATATCCCCAACGCCAAACACTCAAAAAAAAAAAAAAAAGCTTGAATTGAGAATATAGACGTTGCAAAGAAGAAAATAAGGAATGTGAGAAGAAAGGAACTGGAAATTAATCGTATTGGCTTTATAATGAGTGAAGATTTCTTCTGCAGTGAAAACAGTGTGGCATGAGGCTCTATGTTAACCTATAATTCCCTTCTACTTTCACTTCCTTTTCTATTCAGCCAAGACTGAAACATTCATCATTATCAATGGCTCTTTGCCATGGCCCTCAATTTCCATTTTTCTTTCAGCTTTGTCCTGGAAAAACTCTGTCCCTGGATCAAGTTAGCTATTCGCCTTGTCCTCTACTGAATTACTGATCACTGCCAGACAAAATTCACACAGGCTTCTGGGCCATTACTGCAAGTTCACAATTGATACTTGTATTGGTCAGTTTGGAAAGGTCTGTGGGTTGGCTGACTCGGCTCTAGGCTTTGGTTCATTTTCCATTTTTTCTTCTAAGGCCCAGGCTGAAGGAGCAGGAACTACCTGAGGCAAGTTCTTCTTATGGTGGGGTCAGAAACTCCCGGAGACATGAAATAGAAATATATCATAACTTTCAGATCTACAAAGAAAACTGACACACTGTCTCTTCTGCCTATATTCCATTGTCCAAAGCATGTCACCGGGCCAAGCCAAACATTATAAAGCAAAGACAAATACTTCTCTCATAGAGGCTATGCAGTAATATATAATATTTTCCAATATTTCACTAGACTCTCTTAGCTGTCTTTTATTCATGTGTCTCCAGTTAATGTTTTCTATAATTTTCCCAAAAAGCCATTTATAATTTTTTTCAAGATCCCAGTCTTTTCATTAACCCACCTTAAATTGGCCAAACAGAGTAGTCTCCAACTTCAAAAAAAAATTAGAGATCTTTTCGCAAGTATCCTCTTATGTTTGCTGTGGGTCTTTCACAAAATTCATTTATCTGCTGTCTTCTCTACCATTTTGGTCGAAATCATATTCAACATTTAGTTTAATGCTAATTTTGTCACCTCTTCTCTGGGTCCTATCCACTATGATCTTCTTTGAGTTTGACACCATTATTTATTTCTTCCTATTTTATAACTTTAAATTAGCCCTCTTCTTAGCAGAATGACCCAAAGTAGTATAAACTATAAAAACTATTTACAATCCAATATTCAGCCAGATGTGATGATGTAAAATTAGGCAATAGTACTTTAATATGAGAAAAAAATTAGATGGGACAAGGAGAGTGGATCACTTGAGGCCAGGAGTTTAAGAGCAGCCTGGCCAACATGGTGAAACCCTGTCTCTACTAAAAACACAAAAATTAGCCAGGTGTGGTGGCACACGCCTGTAATCCCAGCTACTCAGGAGGTTAAGGCAGGAGAACTGCTTGAGCCCGGGAGGCAGAGGATGCAGTGAGCCGAGATCACACCACAGATCACACCACAGTCTGTTCTGTTTGAGAACAGACTCTTCTCAAAAGAAGACACTGATGCAGCCAACAGACACATGAAAAAATGCTCATCATCACTAGCCATCAGAGAAATATAAATCAAAACCACAATGAGATACCATCTCTCACCAGTTAAAATGGCGATCATTAAAAAGTCAGGAAACAACAAGTGCTGGAGAAGATGTGGAGAAATAGGAAACACTATTGGTGGGACTGTAAACTAGTTCAACCATTGTGGAAGACAGTGTGGCGATTCCTCAAGGATCTAGAATTCGAAATACCATTTGATCCAGCCATCTCATTACTGGGTATATACCCAAAGGATTATAAATCATGCTGCTATAAAGACACATGCACACATATGCTTATTGTGGCACTATTCACAATAGCAAAGACTTGGAACCAACCCAAATGTCCATCAATGACAGACTGGATTAAGAAAATGTGGCACATGTACACTATGGAATACTATGCAGCCATAAAAAAGCATGAGTTCATGTCCTTTGTAGGGAAGTAGACGCAGCTGGAAACCATCATTCTCAGCAAACTATCGCAAGAACAGAAAACCAACCACTGCATATTCTCACTCATAGGTGGGAATTGAACAATGAGAACACTTGGACATAGGAAGGGGAACATCACACACCGGGGCCTGTTGTGGGGTGGAGGGAATGGGGAGTGATAGCATTAGGAGATATACCTAATTAAATGACAAGTTAATGGGTGCAGCACACCAACATGGCACATGTATACATACATATGTAACAAACCTGCATGTTGTGCACATGTACCCTAGAACTTAAAGTATAATAAAAAAGAAACAAAAAAAAAAAAAAAGAAAGAAAGAAAGAAAAAGAAAGAAAGGTAGGTCACAATATGGTTGTTTGTTTCTCTATAGACTCCAGGAGAATCTGTGTTTCTTCGAATCTCTTTCTTAAGGGAGTGCCTGGACTGTATTTTAGATGGACCACCTGATTAGATTTGAGCCACCAAGGCAAATGTCTTTTCTGATTGATTAACTCCAAGTTAGTCACCTTATTTACACTTGTAAAATTCATTGATCTTTGCTATATAATGTAATCACAAGAGTGAAATCTCATTTTGTTCACATGTCTTACTTACACTCATGGGGAGAGGATTATAGAAGGTATGTACACCATGGAGAGATCTTGGGGACCAATTTAGAATTGTTCCTACCATACATCAGAACCCCAGAAGTACCTTGAAATTGCAATCCAAAATTTTTGAGATAATATAATTATTTTCTTAGTGGGCATTTATTTTTAATTCTGGTGAGAGTTCAAATGAGTGTTAGAGGTAATATAAATACAAGCTTTAAAGTTTTTCTTTTGGTGCTTAATAATTTGTAATTTTTAAATTAGAAAAATCTGGTTTGCTCTTTATCTATCTTTCTGGGAAATTCCCATGCCTCTCCTGTGTAGGATTTTTTTTTCTTGCACTATCTCTCTCTTCTTTATATTTTAATTCCTTCATTTTGACATTGTATATCTTTTTATAGCCTCCTACAAGTAAGTTCAAGGAAGATAAACATTTTGAAATCATGTTTATTTGAAAATATCTTTATCCTATATTTATACTTCACATAGTTTGGCTGGATTTAAAATTCCAGGCTGAAAATACTTTTTCTTGGAAATTTGAAGACATTGTTCCATTTCCTTTCTTCTTTATTTTATTTTATTTTTTTCTTTTTTCAGAGACAGGGTCCCACTCTGTTGCATAGGCTGGAGCGCAATGGTACCATTATAGTTCACTGAAGCCTTGAATTCCTGGACTCTGCCTCAGTCTCCTTGGTAGCTAGGACTGTGTGTACATACCACCACACTGATCTAATTTTTTTTCTTTTGAGATGGTGTCTTGCTATACTGCTCAGGTTGGTCATGAACTCCTGGTCTCAAGCACCCTCCCACCTTGGACTCCCAAAGAATTAGGATTATAACCATGAGCCACTGTAGCTAGCCACATTCTTCTCCAGATTTCAGTGTTGCTACTTAGAAGCCCAATGTCATTTCAGATTTCAGTGTTGCTATTTAGAAGTCCATGACGAAAACATGTTACAAACTAACTCTGGATGCTTTCATAATCTCATCTTTGTCCTTGGTATTCTAAATTTTTATGATGACCTGCTTTGGTGGAGATCTTTTTAATTTGATTTTTCTTCTAATGGGTGGGTACTTTTAGCCTTGATACTACACATTTCTAATCTGGAAAGTTTTCTGGTGTTATTTCTTGATAACTTCTTTTCTTCCATTTTTCTACATTGTCATCTTATAGAATTCTATTAATCAATTTTTAGACTTCCTAAATTAATCCTGATTTTTTTTTCCTATTTTTATATTTTTGTCTTTTCATTTGTTCCCTGACTTTATCTTCAATTATTTTAGTACAGTTTTAATTTTATCTGTGTAATTTAATTTCTAAAACATTTTTCTTATTCTCCAAAATTTTCTTTTTATGGTTCAATAATTTTTTAATGATATGTTTTAAGAATGTGGTGTTTTAAGAATGCAGCTGTCTTCTTTTATCTCCTTGGGTATGTCAGTCATAGTTTTTTAACAATATTTCTTCCTCTTTTATAGCTTATTTTTTCATGTTGTATACTCTCTTCTTATGTTTGTTGTTCCTTAGATATCTAACAATATTGGAATAATAAACACTTTCTATATTGGGCCATGGGCTTGTTGAACACTGGGCTTCACTCTGTGTTGATCAATTGAGGACGATACCACTTCATTATATAATCCTTAAAACTCAGTACCTACAAGTCTTTTCAGATATGTAAATCTGGTTGTATTTGGGTGTTGAGCCGACAAAGGCAGCTGGTATTTTCTAGTTCAACCTGTAGACTTATTAGTTTCCCTTTGGTTCAGCTTGCATACTTACACTTGCTTTCTGCTATAGCTTTTGTCCCATGACCCATAATGTCTCTGGCTCAGTTGTTTTAAAGACTAAAAACTGTTCTGGTCTGGGCGTGGTAGCTCACACCTGTAATGCTGGAACTTTGGAAAGCCAAAGAGGGCACATCACTTGACTTGAGGTCAGGAGTTCAAGACTAGCCTGGCCAACATGGTGAAACCCCATCTCTACTAAAAACTACAAAAATTAGCTGGACATGGTGGTGCATGCCTGTAATCCTAGCTACCTGGGTGGCTGAGGCTGGAGAATTGCTTGAACTGGAGAGGCAGAGGTTTCTGTGAGCCGAAATTGTACCACTGTATCCCAGCCTGGGCAGCAGAGTGACACTGTCTCAAAAATACATACATACATACATACATACATACATACATACATACATACATACTGTTCTCTTACCTAGGCCAAGGAGAAGTATTTATCTGGTTATGAGTCTGAGAACCTTAAAATTTTAGCTAACAATCTGGTTTCCAGCCCTACCCTTTATCTTTGCATTCCACATAATTTTTTAAAAACTTTTGGAGGCTCAATTGATTTGTATCTCATTGGCAAATTTGACTTTACTACTTAAAATTATTTATTATGCCTCAATACATCTGTACATTTTGTTGGCATCTTTTGTCACTGTTGTATTCCTTTCTCATATTTTTGTCTGAGTGTGTTTACTTTTTAAAAATCTTACATCTTCATAGGTTTCTAGAAGGTATTTCTTGACAACATTATAATTGTATCTACTGTTCCTAAACACTGTTCTCTTTCCCTAAGAAATATTTTATTCTCTCTCATTGCTCCCAGTGGCATTCATACTTAGAAAACTTCCAATCCATCCTGATGTGTATCTAAATGCTAACCAGGCATCTTTGCTTATATGTATCACAGGGACTTCCACTCAACACGTCTGAAACCATTCTCATCCGCTTATCTCAAAATTCTCTTCTTTTTGTATGCCATTGACCTTATTAATAGCATCACAGTTCTCTTTGTTCACACTATAAACCTGGAAGTCATTCTGGCTCCTTTCTCTCATTATAAAACCATATTAAATTACTCATCAAGCCCTGTTCACAATATCTTCTAACCATCTTTAAAATCTGTCATTTCTTTCCCATTTCTGTGGACATTTTTCTGATTCAACTTCTCTTTATATCTTGCTCAGATTGCTACAGTAGTTTCTTAAAATCCTCCCCTTACTTGGAGTGTTTCCCTTCTCTATTCCATTCTCTTCAATGTCACTACCTGGATCCCTTGAAATTTAAGTCTTATCATGGCAATTAGCTTAATACCTCTGAATGTCTATCTCATATGTGTTGGTAATTACTGTATGTTAAATCCTGTGCTATGCTGAGGGTAGGATATAAACAAATGAGATATTTGGTTCTCTGGTCTCATGAGGCATATAGTATGATGAGAGAAAGACCTATTAAACAACCACAGAAATTAATGTTTAGCAATAAGCTGCAATAAGAAGCACAAAGAAAAAGCAATGAGTGTGTTGAGAGATTATAATTAGGTCCTTACATAGCAAGGAGAGTCAAGACAAAACACCTTGCAGACATGGTAACATTTAAACTGTGTCCTGAAGCAGGAATCGAGGTTAATAATGCAAAACATGAGAAGTTTGGAGGGGCAGTATGAAGATAGGCGAGGCAGGCAGAACTTTTCAGATAGAAGGAGTAGCCTCCATGTGAAGATCCTAAAGTGGTAAAGAATGTGGCGTGTTTAAGGAGCAGGGAAAAACATCTGTGCAGCTGTTGTACAGCAAATGACAGGAAAAATGGAATGCAATGAGACTAGAGAGGGAGATGTAGTCTAGATGATACGGGGTAATAGGCCATATAAAAGATGTTGTATTTCATCTCCAGTGCTATGGGAAGCTGTCATAGAATTTTAAGTAGAAATGTGACAGAATCCAATTGTAGCTTATAAGAATCACTCTGGCTGAGTTTTAAAATAGTAGATCTGGGTAGGAAGTGAGGGGATTTCATGGCGCAGTATTCCAGCCAAGACAAGATGGTGGCTTAGACTGTAAGGTGACTGTGGTATCACAGGGAGGTGGATATATTTAAGACACATTTAGGTATTAAGATAGGCATAAGCTGGTAAATAAAGTGGCGTTAGGGCTTTTCAGACATCCTGGCTTCTGCATCATGAAGCAAAGTGGGTAAAGAACATGCTGAAAAGATAAGCAAGAAGAGTTAGGTTTGAGATTGCAGTTATAGATGTAAGTCTGAATTTACAATAAAGAATGAGAAGAAAGAATGTCCCGGATGGAGCTATCAGGGATTCTAACAATTAGAGGTTAAGCAGGGAAGGATGAACCAAAAGAGCATATTGAGAAGGAGAGACTAAAGAAGTAAGAGGAAAACTAGCATAAGGTGGAATCATATATGCCAAAAATAAAGAGTTTCTTTCAAAGAGAGAATCATGGTAAGTTATGTTGAATACTTCTGAGATGTCCAAACTGTCTAAGAAGTATCTATTATGCTTAGTCATAGATTGATCATTGTGATCTTAGCAAGAGAAGTTGTATTAGCAAAATAAGAGTAGTCAGAATGGACATAGTAAGAGAGTTAATAGGAGACAGGAATTAGGCATCTTTTCTAGGCATTTGGCTGGGAAAGATAGGCAAGAGAAAAGATGGTAACTGAAGAGAGTTATCAGGTCCTGAAAGTTTTGTTTATTTTTAAAGGTTACTAGGGTTGCTAGGCCTTTGAATGCTGATAAGAAAGATCTCATAGAAAAACAAGAGATAATTTGAAGAACCATCCATAAGAAGTTATTACCAAAGAAAAGAGGTCTCTGAAGGAGGAAGAAGGAATGGCATGCACACACAGGCAGAGGGATGAGTCTTAGGAAAGGGACACTGATTCTATAGCTACATGAGGGGAAATAGAAAAGGATGGATCCAGGTAAGATAGGTTGTGATTCTGGTTGAGGGGAAATTAAAGAGTCTCTGTTTGATGGTGGCAACTTGTAGGGAGTGGAGATAGAAACTATGTGGAAAGAAGTGGCCAGATTGCATCACAAGTTTTTAATTATGTCAATTATCTAGTTATATAATTTCCCCTCAAATCCAAACTTCTTAGTATAATGGTTCTCAAATGGTGGTTTTCTTTAGAAGTATGGGAAAGCTTTTCTCTGACCTGAATCTCAGAACTAATAATATAAAACCTCTGAGTATGATATATGCCATATGTCTTTTTACAACTTCCATATTTTTCTTTGTCTTTAATGAACAGAACACATTGTCATAACATACAAGGCTCTTCATGGTTAGACTTTCTACCTGTCCAACCTCAGTTCTCACTACGCCTTGCTTTGAACCCTGTATACCAACAATAACAAGCACATGTTGTTAGCCACCCTCCATCCCATCCAATGCACCATATTAATCATCATTTTCCCACTACTGACTTTGAATGGAGAACCAAATAAATAGCACATCTAAATTACTGATAGAGAATACTTAATTCCACACCACCATTTGCAGAACACAAAGAAATTCTATGTTCTTTTTTATATCTCTCCCTAGCAAAATATGTGGCCTGGATTGTTTAGATGCCTTTGGTAAAAGGAGTTGGGATCATAATTATTGGGGTTGAAGAACACTGAATAGATTGACAGCTCTGAGTGGAAGCACAAAACAGAATTAACGAGTTATTGCATCCAGTCTAGAGTCAGTGTACTGTCTAACTAAGGCGGGGAGAAGAAAACCAAGCCAAATTCAACCCAAGAGGGCCTGACATCTATGAAGTTACACAGCACCAACAGGCGTGATGTTTCACAGATACAAAGAGGGCAGATGTTTTCAGAATGGAGAGAAAATATTCAGATGGGCAACTGCTTCATTCATGTCAGATGAGAACTGAGATTTATCCATTGTCTTTGGAAATACAAAAATCCTTAGTGACCTTGGCAAGAAAAGTTGCAGTGGAGCTAGAGAACAAAGGGCAGATCACAGCAGGATGAGGAGTAAATTGCTTATTATGAAGTAGAGATAGCAAGTAGCGGGAAATTTTTTAAGAAGCTCGACAGTCAAAAAGTAGAGGTAGAGGGGAATATGGTGTCCTTGAAAGGCATTTCTTTATTAAACTATGCATGTGTACTCAAACGTGTACATAAATTTTTAGAAAAGATCCAGAAGAGAGAAAAAAAGAAAAGAGTATGTGTGTCAGAGAGAATGATGAAGAGAGAGGAAGCAAAAGAAAAAAAGAAGACGACCGAGGGAGAAAAGAGAGAGTACCTGATGAAATAAAGTCCCAGAAGAGAAACTGGAATTCACAGGTGAAAGAATTTGGAGTAGAATGAGAAAATCCCCTTTCATAAAGACAGAAGGAGATTCTGGGAGAATGTGGTGATTAAAATGTACTCTAAGCACTAGGAGATAAAGGTGGAAGGAACTTTTGTTTTATGGTCTCATCTTAATCAAATAGAATATAACATCATAAGTAAGGGTGAGGGAGGAGGAGTCAAGAGAAATGTAGCCTGGCAACAACTGAGATTGGAGACCATGAATCTGAAATATCCCCGGTTATGTGATTTTATGCTAACAGCTCTCCGCATCAATAATTCTGCATGTATGTTGTGGATATTTATGTGCAGTATTGTTCTTTTAATTTCAGTGATATACAACAATATCTCATATTGGATAGGGTCGTTTTTAAAGCCATAATAAATGCTAATTTTGATTCCTCCAAGGACACTGCTAGAAGGATTTAACATGAGCTCCACATATGAAATGATCATGAAATATGTCATCTAAGAAATCTTGCAAATTGCACTGCCTAAACAGATGGCACAGCTTTGCAATATAAGCAGCAATGCCCTCACCAGCTGTTGATTTTGTTTGCAAAATTTAAATCACTGCACAATGGCTGCTGGTACTGATGAGAAGTGTATCTAAAATAATCCCACAAGTTCCACAAATGATTAAATGTCCTAGGTTTAGAAGAGATTGGGGTAAAAAGATACTTTATTATTGTACATGGTTGAGCTGCAGAGACTTCCAGAAAATAACAAACTTATGTTTGGATATACTTCAAAGTAGTGAGGAAAAAGCTCATCCTGTTATATGTAGGAAGCCATCTGACTGTATAAATGCCTCCATTCTGCCCTAACCCTCTGCCTTCACTTTGGCATTTGTGATATTTTATCCCTGAATGCCTTTGCTCTGCTTTCTTCTTTGATTTTTTCTGTCTTCTATTATCCTTGCCATTTAGGAAATTTTTAAGCATCCTGGATCTTCCCACAGTATATGCTGTTAATTGCCTAATCCCTCTCTTGCCTTCCCTTAAACTATAGCCTGCATGTTGTCATCCAAGGAGAGAGGCCATAAAAAGCTGAGAGTGTAGATCTGAAGTTTAGGAGACAGGAGGAGGCTATAAACACACACAGAGTTAAGGAGGTTAATGTATATGTAGAAGAAGTCATACCCTTCTTTCTCTTCTCCATTTGACCCACACATCTGTGCAGACTCAGCTGTAAGAATACTAACAAAATAATAATAATAAATAATTCATGAATTTTTGTATGTGTCAAACAGTAAGCATTTTAAATGTATCAACACACTTTATCTAACCCCAAATTCAGTGCTATTGTGGTTACCTGTATGATTATATTTACCTTCCCTAGTAGTCATTAAACTTTTTTAAGGAGAGAGAAATTATATCACTTATTTTTTTGTCCCCTGTGGGACTTCTTGTATTTTCTGTATTGACTATGTAAAAAGCATGTTTGTTGAATGACAAGATAAGGAAAAAAACGAATGCACAAAATTGTTTTAAAAGTTGAAACTATTAACTATATACTTATAATCAGGCTTTTTCATGTAAATTGTGAGTTCTTTGAGAATAGGATGTGTTTGTCTGTTTCCCTCAAAGTATCAGGCACATTGTAGATACTCAATACATACTTGTTGGTTGATTGGTTAAAACCTGCCAGAGCACTATTTTACCCTAGAAAGTGGAAAGCTAAGGGATATACAATCTATCTCAAAGTCAGAATTCACTGAGTACCTGCTGCATCCCTTCCCACAGACCATTTGTCAGGCATGTCGTTTGATTCTTTGGATGTGATTTTTACTGAAAGTGGTTTGGATAGTGACCACTGGGCACCACCTTATTGCCGAAGCTCCACTGGTCACCACGGATAACAGCTTACGTTCCATTCTGTTTCTGTTCATTCCTGTTCAAATCATCTACCACTCTGGCACTATCGTGGATATCCTTTGCACCTATTGAAGAAAGCTTTCAGTTTACATTAAAGATGACTTAAAGCAAGTTGCACATTAATAGTGGACACTTTAAATAAAAGTGTATACTATTATTTGTGAGAATTAATTTACAAAACAGTTAATTTCTATCTATGGATGACAACAATGTGTACTTACACTAGGAATAATCACAAAAGTCTACATTGGTGAAAATGAAGAAACAAGATATTCAAGTAAACAATACTGTTTGACTTATTTTTGTGCAGCTATTACAAATCATAAAATGAAAGGTGTAATAAATCAAAAGATTATTTATTGTTCAAACTGACTTTAAGTTTGTCTATGAGGAGATATTATTTGCAACTGGAATATGAACTATGTTTTCTTCTGAAAAGCAACCAAACAATTCTGTGCTGATTAGTACAAAGCGAATGATATTTGAGTTCCAAAAACAAATCTATCTCTAATTTTTGTCAAAAATAAGAACAAATTCTTTTATGAAAAGGAAAATCTCTGTCTTTTGAGAGGCTAGTAACTGAGTTTTCACTGCATAATTTCTACCTTTTCTCCCAGTGAGGCTATATCATCATGCAGGATATATGAATACATCATCATCATTTTACCTAGAGAAGTGCCATGGGTTTTCTAGCAAATTTGCATCTCTAGAATTTAGACTGGAGACACCTTGTGTGTCATAATTCTGTGATTCTGGCTTTTAAATTTGTGTCCTTATGATTTTGGCTTTCTGGGATAACTTTCTGTTCTCCCTTTTCTACTAACTAGCAAAGATGGGATATTTTGTTAGCATTTGGATACCCAAAGGAAGATCTGGTTGTCTTCCTTGTCAGACCATCCCTCACAATCCTTTCAGACAGAGTGAAGAAAAATTGGTATTTTCAAATGGAGTCCATGAGATAAATTGCAGATGGTACCTGCTACCCCTACATATGATAGTATCAGTAGAACAGCGATTTATAGCTTCCCAAGGGGTTTTTATACAACTTGCAGTTTTTTTAAATAAAATGAAATTAATCCCTATATAACAGGAAAGAAAAAGAAAATTATCTTTTTTACAGTCTTTAACTTTGATCTCTATATTTTAGTCCCCAAAGAAACATTGAGACATTTTAAAGCATAAAATAATCTATATCCACCCAAAGAACAGATCCTAGGTCTAATACAATTCAAGTCCAAATGAAGAGTTTCATTTTCCCATGAGGTTAAACCTCCAACAAGTTGAAATTAATATCTATATGTAAATTAAAGGATCTGCAACATTCAAAAAACATCCCTTGCCTTTGAGATTCACCAACTTTTGCTCTGAAATTTCTGGAGTTTTTAGGTGGTAAAACTGTAGGTCCACAGCTAAGGCAAAAACAGATTAGCCATATAGGTCAAACAATATGAATAGAATATCTATAAATGTATTGTTTATGAAAAAGCTAGCATTCTGAAACTAAATTAGAGAGTGTTTGGCTAGAAACACTTTCCTACCCAGAATCAATTACTATTAGACTGTTTAGTACAATTGTCTAACAAACCTATCGGAAAGCCATTAAACAACAAATATATGAAGATAGTTAACTTAATTAGTAATCAAGTCACTATAAATCATAACAAGAAAATGCCATTTTCCATCCATTCAATCAAAATAATTAATTGATAGCTATGCTAATCAATAGATCAGCTATGCTAATCAATAAGATCTTTTACATCACTGTTGTGGAGATAAAATGGTACCATTGCTTTGAAAAACAATTTAGCATTATCTTGTAAAAGTGAATATTCATATGTCCTACGACCTATTGGTTCCTCTCCTAGATATAAATTTGTGTGGCATGTTTCTTTATGTGCACTGAGAGACATGTATAAGAATGTTTAGAGCAGCACTGTTTATAATTGCAAAAAGAAACAAAAGTTTAAAAATCCGTATTAAATGCAAACAACCACAAAGAGGGCCAGGTGTGGTTGCTCATGCCTGTAATCCCACCCCTTTGAGAAGTTGAGGTAGGTGGATCACTTGAGGCCAGGAGTTCGAGACCAGTCTAGCCAACATGACGAAACCCCATACTATGAAATTTTTTGTATTTTTCTACTTAAAAATACAAAAAAATTAGCCAGGCGTAGTGGCACACACCTGTAATCCCAACTACTTGGGAGGCTGAAGCATGAGAGTCATTTGAACCTGGGAGGCAGAGGTTGCAATAAGCCAAGATCTTGCCACTGTACTCCACCCTGTCCAGAGTGAGATTCTTTCTGGAAAAAAACAAAACAAGCAAGAACAACAACAAAACATGCAAGAGAAGAATGGATAAAATGAATTAAAAAATCATAAATGTGACATTACACAGTAGTGAAAATGAATAAACCACAACTACATATAACATGGATGAATCACAGCCACTACTGAGTGACAAAAAAAATCTCAGC
>NC_045443.1:89183041-89248942 GCF_002776525.5 Piliocolobus tephrosceles | reverse complement strand
AAAAAAAAAAAAAAAAAAAAAAAAAAATCTCAGAAGCTGTATGTAACATAATAGCCTTTTTTAAAGAAAAATGAAAATAAAAGTTCAGTATAAAAATATTACTAAATATACGCTATGTGTAATATGACTATTATTAAAAAGCAAGGTGTCACTGGGCGCAGCAGGTCATGCCTGTAATCCCAGCACTTTGGGAGGCTGAGATGGACGGATCATCTGAGGTGAGGAGTTTGAGACCAGTCTGGCAAACATGGTGAAACCCCATCTCCATTAAAAATATTAAATTTAGCTGAGTGTGGTGGTGTGTACCTGAGGTCCCAGCTACTTAGGAGGCTGAGGCAGGAAAATTGCTTGAACCTGGGAGACGGAGGTTGCAGTGAGCCAAGATCGTGCCACTCACTTCACTCCAGCTTGGGTGACAGAGCAGAGACTCTATCTCAAAAAAAAAAAAAAAAAAAAAGAAAGAAAGAAAGCAAGTTGTCCTCATCAGTTTGTACTATTGTAACAAAAATGCCATGGACTGATTGGCTTACAAACAATAGACATTTATTTCTTACAGTTCTGGAGGCTGAAAGTCCAAGATCAGAGTGCCAGCATGGTCTGGTTCTGGTGAAGGCACTCTTCCAGGTCACAGACAGCCAACTTTGAATTGTATCCTTACACAGTGTAGAGCAGAGAGCACTAATGCCTTCTAAGAGGCTCCACCCTTGTGACCTCATTTAATCCTAATTATTATTACCTTCTAAAGGCTCCCCACTTCATATCGTCACATCAGGGAATAGGGTTTCATCATATGAACCTTGGGGAGACACAAAATATTCAGTCCATAACACACACGAAAAATAAAAATACAAAAGGCAGAATGATGGATAGCTTGTATTGGAAACTTCCGCCCAAGGACAGGATGGGAAGGAACCCAGATACCTGTAACCAGTTGTCAGTATTCTAGCTCTTGGCCTGGGTATTGTGTTCACAAATGTTTATTAGTTGTTGAAATAAATGAATGAATAACTAAATAAAAGAGCTGAAGACATTAAAGGCACAATGAACCTGACTGTATATACTTGTGACATTTAAAAATAAGAATTTGAATGGATGTCTGTGTTTGAAATATTTACAATCTGATTGATAAATACTCATAAACAATTACAGAATGTGTACCACAGAACTAGGCACCCAGCTCTTCAAAATCCAAATTCTTATTAGGATTTTGTTCTGGGTGAGAGGATGGGGAGAAATATTTCCTCTGAAAAATGCCATTTCAGTAACATAATATATGGATCATTAGGTCAGGAGAGGTTAGTTCTGCCATGTGGTACTGTTAAGTCTATCTTTTAATGATAATTTTCTTTTTTTTAGCTTCTTGGCAGCTCCTCTACAATTCTTCCCCTATATGATTTTTTTTACTTTAGACTGTTAACAGAGTTACTGCATTTTGTGTGAAGGTGACATTATAATTACTACATATTAAACAAGCATGATCCATAGGTACCTAGACTAAATGAAATGGAAAAACAGGTCTGTCATTTATTTTATGTTATTTATACGATCTTGATCTGGGCAATTTAAACTTTTAAACTCTAAGCTTAGAGTCATATTTCCATAAGCACTTGCATCCTTTATGAATATAATTCAGGTCTTCTAGTCTTTCATGTTGACCGATGGGAAAGTGCAGAGCAATCAAAACTCATGGCTGGAACAGATCTGAATTGAGGCATCACAAGGATTAGGGTTTGGTGTGTGTATGTGTGTGTGTGTGTCTGGATCATTGTTTTGGGGAGAGACATTCTGCAAACATAGGTCAGAATAGAAATATCCTTGCGTATTTTGCCCAAGTGACTGAAAGAACAGCATTCCAGCACTCCCTTCACCCCTTTCAGGCCCTTACTCCAAATTGTAGGGTTTAAAAAAAATCTTTGTATTTGTTTTTTATTAGTCTCTTATATAAAAATATTAAAACTACAGGGCAGGGGTTATTGCTTACCAATGCATTGCAGTGCCAGCTCCAGGGCCAGGCAGTAAATATTTGTTGAATGAAAGACTAGGCCCCCATTAGGCAATGAGGCTGCTTTGGCAATCAGTCTACTTAAATGACATTATTTACTGCTGAAAATGTGTTTTCCACATTGGCTTAGATCTTTAATTTACACAGGCCCATTGCCACACTTCAGTGACACAGATCACTTTCTGAACACTCCCATAGCTTTTCTGACCTCCTTCTCACATCGAGACATGTTGAAAATACAAAACACATTGCATTCGTTTTTATTCAACAGCACAGCCTTGCCCTACCCTTACCTTTAAAATGCGATTCTTTGATTTTTCACTATAGAGCTAACATGCCCCAGCCTGTTGATTCCATAAACTCCTTAGCTTTAGGTTACACACAGGGTTACATCTCAAGTGGAATCTTGTCTGACTGTTTACTAGACCACTTTAGAGATTGTTCAAACCCAGATAGCCAGGAGAGAGATGGGAACTTAATTTGTTTCAAGCTTCAATGGCTGGAGGCAAGACAGACTTTCAGTTTCCCATGGGTGGACTACTGAATGTTTTCAACCTTGGTGAGCAGCAAAGACGTTGTACATAGACCATACAGCGATTTCCCAACAAGTACAGATCACATTCAAATGACAGGGTTGCCTGTCAAATACTAACTAAGACCCTCCTACCCAGGGAGTTGAGCAATTCTTTGCTTGTTAAATACTTCAGTCCTCAAGTCAGTTAAACAGAGGCCCTAGCACACACGACAGAAAGTACAGCAAACATACCGTGTACCAAACATGATTGGGCTATTGCTTGTTCTCCTCTCCCCTCACCTTCACCAATCCTTACTGGAATAAGTTTTAAAGTTATTTCTGTTGACCTGGAAGCCACTATTGTAACAAGAGGCTAAAATTAGGGTAAATTGAATTGCTATGCATGACTGAACCAAGTCATCTGGAAGAATGACTCAGGCAAGAATTAAGTTGGAAATTTGAATGTGTTAAGTGGCATAATATGAAAGAATCACTGTTTTGTTAACTATGTCTAAGAAAAGGTGGTAAACTGAGTATATCTCAAACAATTTGATTTAATTTAGTTCAGTGTTTTTGAACACTAATTATATGGCTTTGCGTTGGGCTACATTGAAGGAAAACAGAATAGATTTCTCCCCTTAAGAAGCCCACAGTTTAGGAGCTGACTGATTCACATATGCCAGTGAAATCCCTGTGATTAACACAGACCAGCATATAATAGACATTTACAAATCCTATTAGGTTGGTGCAAAAGTAGTTGCAGTTTTGCCATTAAAAGTAATGGCACTATAACTGCTATGTGTCAAGTATTATAAGAATGACTGAATACTTTTATTGTGCCTAGGGGAGATGTATTAGAGAAGGCAATACATGAGCAGATTCTTGAATGGTGATCCTGCCAGTAGGGAGCAAGAGAGGACATTTAGACAGAGACTGGCATATATAAAGCATCCATGGCATAACAAACAGCCAATTCAGTGGTGAAAAGTCCAGGTCTTTCTTGGCAGGCCAGGGCATATTTGGCAAGAGAACTGTCCACAGTAGTCCAGTCCAGACCTCATTGTCCTAGTCCTGGTGTAGACTGGACCAAGATAGCTTAAGGCAGTGTAGCCAGAGGGAGGATTTAAAATACAGTTTGAAAAATGCAGCCAAAGTAAGCAAAAGGTGATGCCAGTGGTCAAGTTTGAAGAGTCAGCTGAAGCTGTAGGTGGGGTAACGTGTAACACAGTAAAAAATAAATAGGGATTGGAAGCAGTTCCAAATGCAGGTTTAGAAATAGGGCAGGCAGTCCATTTCATTTGGATCATGCTTACTGACACCACTGAAAATGGATGAAAGAGAGGAAGCAAAAGGATTAGTTAGAAAACAACTGTAAAAGTCAAGCAGGAGATAAAAGGATTTGAAACAAAGCGGTATTAGTAGGGTCAAGTGTGAGAAAAGTTTTGGAGACAGCATATATCACACTTGTTAAATAACGCATATGAGGTTGAGGAGACAGACCTAGAAAATGCTCCAATTGTGCTCAGGGACAACGTCTTGTAGAATGCAAAGAGCATGTTGGACCTCTGGCTAATAAGTATTCACTCAAGAGCTAGAACACATGAGTTTAGGAACCAACGGATGAAAATTATCATTAGCCTCTCAGTATAATTCTTACTGACCAACCCACTTGCAGATTTATGTTTCCCATTACCTCGACCTTAGGTTCTGCCAAATTACAGGTCTTAATTCTCAGTGGGGGAATGTTTTCATCAATGGACAGTTAAGAGTTTCAATAAACTTGGAGCTATGACTTACTACCACATTACTTTGCAGTCCTATGCTAATGACTCTGAAAGCAAAGATTTGGGGTAAAATGACCCCGATAATAAAGATGGGATGTAATTAGTTCCAAAAGAGAAAAATGAAAAAGAATACCATGAAAATCCAGAAGATGGTGAAATTTGGTAACATTTAGAAATGCAAAAATGGAAAGCAAAAAGATGGGCTTTCAATCACAGGCAACACATAAAAATTAATAAGGACAGGCCAGGCGCGGTGGCTCACACCTGTAATTCCAGCACTTTGGGAGGCTGAGGCAGACAGATTGCAAGGTCAGGAGATCAAGACAATCCTGGCTAACACGGTGAAACCCCATCTCTACTAAAAACACAAAAAATTAGCCGGGCGTGGTGGCAGGCTCCTATAATCCCAGCTACTCGGGAGGCTGAGGCAGGAGAATGGCATGAACCTGGGAGGCAGAGCTTGCAGTGAGCCGAGATTGTGCCACTGCACTCTAGCCTGGGTGACAGAGGAAGACTCTGTCTCAAAAATAAAATAAAATAATAATAATAATAAAAATGACAAATAATGTCAGAAATTTACATCTCTTTTTTTGTATGAAAATGTTTACAAATAACGTTTTGAAAGTGTCTGCTGGATAAATAAAGATGTGATCTGTGTACAATTTGGTTATATTTTATTGAACTTGGTGATATGGTCCAACTATGTTTTTTAAGAATAATGAAAGAAATTAGGAAATAAATAACCATTGATAGCAAGCATTCTAACACATTTTTCTATTGACATTAAGATAATATTTTTTTCTTGTATTATTGCACCATATTATTTAGGTTGTAAAATAATTTAAAATATCTTTAATATAATAATTGAAACATAATAAACTCATGGAGAGCTAAATAGATTCAACTTCATTCTCTTGGCCTTGTGGTGATCCCCCCTCCCTGTCCAGATTCAGATTCATATTTCAGAATAGGTATGAATGCAGTCATATAATAAATGTTTCCAAATATCAGTTTTACTTGAGTGGTCTAACTTTTTTCTAAATAGTACTTCTGCTCCTATTCTCCAGCAGACAGAACACCTTGGTTTAAAACGGAGTTGTGTTGACAGCCAATACAGTGTTATGAGTAACATCGTAAGTTCTGGAGTCAGATGCAACTGGGCATCAAGGTCTAGGTCTGACAACAGTTGTGTTACCATGTACAAGTTTGTTAACCTCCCTGGGCCTCAGGCACTTTATTTGTGAAAGGGAAGTCATAATAGGATTTACCTACGTCATAGGATTTTTGTGGAAGTCAGATGAGCTAGTGCAAGTAAATAGGAGTTGTAGTTGTTGGTTGTTTTCCTTAATTTACAATGTGGTATCAGGAAGTAGTAATTGTTGTTAAAAGATAATTTCAATAAACCGGGAAATCATGACATTCATACAGCTGAAAATGAACAATTTTATTTAAAAATTTTATTTAACATATTAATCAGTAAAACAACCAAACAGATATCATAACCGGTTCAAAAGAGAATCCTAAGAATAGACACATTTATAGATTTGTAATATTGATATGGTTGTAAAAATGGAGGCAAAACTGATTTCTTCCATAGTGGAGATGGGGAAACAATTGAATGCCCACTGTAGAGAACTTAACTGTGTAGAGATAAGACTTATTTTTGCATTGCTATCAGTTATCTACAACTTATAGAATTGCAAAATAGATTCCATAGAATCAAAACTTTAAAACTAGGGAGAGCTGTGCTAGAGACTGTGTATTTTTCCACTGAAGCATAAACACGAGGTTTCTCTATATAGTAGTGGTGGTAGTTATTTCCGGATCACAAGTAACATGTGTTGTAAACTTCCTAGAAACAGGTTAAATTCTATAAGACTTGAAAAATAACAAAGTATATATATTATTCAAATGATCAAATGGTGCTGAAGGAAAGAATGCTGTCCTGGCATCAAATAAACCTGGGTTCTAGTTCCATCATTTTACCATTTATCAGGTGATTCATGTTGGGCAAGTCATTTAACCTCTCCAAGTTTTGCTGTCCTCACTGTGAAATTAGGCACTGGAACAAATGTTTTCTAAAGTGTCCTTCTGAACTCACATCTGTAGACAAAAAAGGATGACTGTTAATGTGAATTTTAACGCAATGTCTCCTGTGGGTAAGCTACCCATGGATAATAAAGACTGGGCTACAAATGAGCAAAGTGATCAGGGTTGCTGGCTTAAACAATTTCAGCAAATGACAAGTCATTAGGGCTTTTGAAATGTCACCCATTTTACTCTGTACATTTAATGAAATGCTAATGTAATTTTGCTAAACATGCAGTACTTATCATTATACATGATGGATTAGAGATATGAGTTTTCAATAGTAGTAAACTGTCATAGAAATAGTAATTAAGCACTACAATTATGGGAACACCTACTACCTTTTATATCAGAAAGTCATCTTTTTTCCCAGCTTGTGTCAGTTAAAGTACTAAGAGACTGCAAATATGAGCAAAAAGTCTGTGTTAAAAGTATGGTTTAAGAACATTCAACTCAAACTCTGCTTGTCATGCCAATCTGGGTGGGCAATGCCCACTCTGTGGCACTGTGGGTACTGCATAGAACTTTTGTATGTGACTCCCTCAAGTCTGTGAGATCACCTGTGATATTGGAGTAAATGTTAGACTCTAAGTTGTTTGTTTTTGTAAAATAGTTATCTATAATAAAATATAATTTTAATAAAATGTTTATTGTAAAATTTAAAGTATTGTTTATTACAAAATATACAGAAAACTGCAAAAAACAAGTGTGAGCTAGGTGGATTATTAAACGCCTATATCTCTCTGATGAAGACACAGACTTTTGATCGTGAACTAAGTGATCCTTCAGGTATCCCGTCTCAATCAAGGCACTCTTTTTCCTTCCTAAAAGACATTATTATTTTGTACTTTAATCATTTTCTTTCTTTTTTTTTACAGTTTTATCACCCAAATGTGCACCCTTAAACACTGAAGTTTAGTTTTGCCTCCTTTCACTTATTTATTTTAGAGTATGGGGTGGGGGGTGGTTCTTGCTATGTTGCCTAAGCTGGTCTCGAACTCTTGGCCTCCAGTGATCCTCCCACCTCAGTCTTCTGAGATTACAGGCTTGAGCTACTGTGCCTGGCTCTGCTTTTGATTCATGTGTCATTTAAGTCTCTTTCTTCTAAACATCCATCTTCATCTTCATTTCTTTTGCAAACTTTTTTGCAATTTTTTAGTGGTAGAACATATGTCATTTGATCTACAGAATGTCCCATAGTCTGAGTTTCTTGTAAATTGGTAGTTACATATCTTGATAATGCTCCAGTCTCTTTTTCGGGCGATAGGGAGAAATACAAAGGTAGTGATGTGTTCCTCCAACAAGGGGCATGTAATGGCCGGTCACCTCTGTTTTTGTGATGTTGGTAGTTGTTAAGAGCTTCTATGCTCAGATTCATAAATCTACTGGGGATGTTTTGGGCTTGATTTCTATTTCAAGACCATTTAAAGTGCCTATATAAATCACTAATATATTGAAATTATATGTCCTTGTTATGTTATCATGTTGGTATGTTTAGATATGTTTATGTTATTTCTCTAACATTACCTAATGTAGGTTAGCCTTGCTATCTCCATCTCACTCCATAATTCTGTGGAGACTCCGTGTAATTTGAATGATACTGGCAGAAGCCAATTTAAAAGTGCTGAAAATTGATCTTTAAATTGATTTCCCATGTTTAAAGATGACCATGAATGTTCATAAATCTTCCCCCCAAAACAATCTCTTTCAACATATCAAACTCGGACAATGAATTTTGATCCAAATTGTTGGGGGAAAAAAATCAAGTTGCTCATTGTAGTGAGTACTACAATTTGGATTTGATTCAACAGCTTTCCTGAGCACTTACTTTGTACAAGGGAGAGGCCAAAATTAACCACACTGGTATCTTTGAGTTTGGAATCTTCTCAGTTGAGAGCACTACGTACTACAAAATATAAATCTGAGAAAAACACATTTACCTTGAGCTATTTTTAACAGGATTTTCAGGGACTCGGGCCTAATTCAGTATCAGAGAATGTTTGACTCTACAGTTATTGAGAAAAAAAAAAAAGAAACCTTTCTTGCCTTCTGATCTCAAGTATGAAGGTATTGTATGGAACTAAGGCTCCTTCCAGATCTAAAATAATGTGACTCTGAGACAGGGTTCCTCAACGTTGGTACTACTGATAATTTGAGCAAGATAATTCTGTGTTTGGAGGTTGTGCAGTATATTGTTTAGCAGGATCCCTGGCCTCTACCCACTAGATGCCAACAGCACCTCCCTTCCAAGATGTAGCAACCAAACATGTTGACAAATGTTGCCATATAACCCCCAGAGGCAGGATGCTGCTTGACAATCACTACTCTAAGTCCTTAAAGCATAGATACACTTAGAGGAAAGAAGGAATCTGCCTGCAGTTTGCATGTAAAGCACCTATTTCAGAAGTGGTCCAACATGATAATATTCTACTTCGGGGGAAATAAGTGTAGCTATGTGTACACACATTCATTTGTATATAATTTTTAATGTCCCCAAATTCTTATAATGCAATCATAAGGTGATATGTTAATGACAAGGATGTGTTCTGAGAAATGTGTTGTTAGATGATTTCATCATTGAGTGAACATCGCAGAGTGTACTTACACAAACCTACATGGTCTAGCTACTATATACCTAGACTATATGGTATAGCTTATTGCTCCTAGGCCACAAACCAAAAATAAATACATAATTAAAATATATTTCTAAAAGCTAAGGACTTTTTAAAAACTATCCCCAATACAATTTATCAAATAAAAATGAATAATAATTTCTTAAAATTATAGAATATCCAGTTACTGTTGAAAGAAAATTACAATTTGAATTCAGTTAGTGAATGGAAATGTATTGAATCTAAATTCGTGGGCTACACTACATTTTACCGGCAGAATGACTTTAAGGAGCTATAGTACTGTCATTTAAACTAAGATTCCAGTTTCTGGAAGACAATATTTTTTATATTCTAGTAATCCACACAATTGTTTTCTTGACAAAATAAGGGGGATATCTTAGGCAGGAGTTTATTCTGGTTTTTCATTCTCTTGGTGGCCCCCTGGTGGCCAGATGGATTTTACAAGCGGCTCTTGGCTGAGTGTGTACGTGTGTGTGTGTGTGTGTGTGTACTTTTGAAAGGAGGGGAAGAGATTTTTGAGAGGGTGTGATGAAGTGAATGCTAATGTACTTCTTTCCCGATAAACACAAATACTCTTAAAACCATTAGAAGCTGTTAGATTAACCATGGTCTCGGCTGTATCTAGCAAGAGATTTTGATTAAATGCAGCCTGGTACAGAAACCTGAAGACCATGACTTGAGTCTTTGGTAAGACAACTCTCTAGGTCAATTTGGATTTTAGTTTCCTATTTTACAAAATAAGAAATCATAATAAATGAGCTGTCAGTTCTTTAGCATCTTCCTGACTGTTAAACAATTTTATGAAATAGAAACTCTCTCATCAATTGCTCCCTAAGAAGGAAAATGTGACGTAGATATTTCAGTTAAGGTATGCTCAACTTAAAGTACTTGGAGAAAAATGAACACATTTTATCTTTTGATAAAAAATTTTCATTACATTTTTTTCAAAATTTAAATTTGTAGTTATTTATTCATTTGAAAAGATTTTACAGAAAGCCTAAATAGACAATCTATTCTACTACATATTGGAGTGCAGATGACGAGAGAGATAAGAATAGAAAAAAAATGTGTAATCTGTCTTAAAAGCATCCATAATTTGTAGATGACAAGCTTAGAGAAAAGTGGCCCACTTTGAAAAAAATTAAACTCGACAAAATGAATGAATTATGAAGTAGTTATTTGTACCATAGCAGAAGAGTAACACTCATGGTGCCATAGGGATAATGTGTCTAAAATAAATCGATTATATATGAGTGCACACACACATACACACACATATTTGCAACCTGGGTTCTTTACTGATTTTGAGTACAAATTAACAGTAAGAGTTATATTGGCTGAGTTAGGTGCTTTGTGTTTATGATCTCATTTAATTGTTATAATAGTGCTATGAGAGAAGCACTGTTATTATTTTTATTTTTCATCTGAGTAAATCAGGGGACCCAAAGCCCAGGAAATTTGCTCAAAGGAAAATAGCCATTACGAGATGAAATTGGGGTTTGCCTTCTTAGCTTGGGCTCTCCCCTACTCAGCTGTATGGTTTTACTTTCTGCACATCTCCAAGTTGGATTGTTGTGGTGCTCAGGTTAAGAGCCACTGTTCTCGAGGCAAGTTGGATCGCAGAAGCCTACATTTTCATTTTCATTAGTCCCAGGGTAGTAAAATAGCAAGGCACAAAAATGTTTCTATTTCTTTAAGATTTTTTTCAACTTTTAAGTTCAGGGGTACATGTGCAGGATGTGCAGGTTTGTTACAAGGTAAACGTGTGCCATGGTAGTTTGCTGCATAGATTATCCCATCACTAAGTTATTAGGCCCAACATCCATTTGCTATTCTTCTGGATGCTCTCCATCCTCCTACCCACTACCCTCTGACAGGCCCCCGAGTGTGTTGTTACCCTCCATGTGTCCCTGTGTTCTCATCATTCAGCTCCCACTTAAAAGTGAGAATATGCAGTATTTGATTCTTTGTTTCTGCATTAGTTTGTTAAGGATAATGGCATCCAGCTCCAACTATGTCCCTGAAAAGGACATGATCTTGTTCCTGTTTATGGCTGCATAGTGTTCCATGGTATACACAAACCACATTTTTTTTTAATCCAGTCTATCATTTATGGGCATTTAGGTTTATTCCATGTCTCTGCTATTGTGAATAGTGCTGCAATGAATATATGTGTGCATGTGTCTTTATAATAGAATGATTTATATTCCTTTGGATATATAACCAGTAATCGATTGCTGGGTTGTATGGTATTTCTGCACATAGGTCTTTGAGGAATAGTCACATTGTCTTCCACAATGGTTGAACGAATTTACACTCTTACAAACTGTGTCAAAGTGTTCCTTTTTTTCCACAACCTCACTACCATCGGTTGTTTTTGACTTTTAAATAATCATCTGACTGGTGTAAGATGGTATCTCACTGTGGTTTTGATTTGTATTTCTTTAATAATTAGTGATGTTGAGCTTTTATTCATGTTTGTTGACTGCATGTATGTCTTCTTTTGAGAAATGTCTGTTTATGTCCTTTGCCCACTTTTTAATGGGGTTGTTTGTTTATTGCTTGTTAAATTTAAGTGTTCCTTATAGACACTGGATATCTATAATCTATCCATACCTTTGTCAGATGGATAGATTGCAAAAATTTTCACCCATTCTGTAGGTTTTCTGTTTACTCTGATGATAGTGTTTTTTTGTTTGTTTGTATTTTTAACTGTGCAGAGGTTCTTTAGTTTAATTAGATTTCATTTGCCAATTTTTGCTTGTGTTGCAATTGCTTTTGGCATCTTCATCATAAAATCTTTGCCCATGCCTGTGTCTTGAATGGTATTGCATAGGTTTTCTTCTAGTGTTTTTATAGTTTTGGGTTTTACATTTAGGCCTTTGATACATACCAAGCTGATTTTTGTATATGGTATGAGGAGAGGGTCCAGTTTCAATTTTCTGCATATAGTTAGCCAGTTATCCCAGCACCATGTATTAAATAGGGAATCCTTTCCTCGTTGCTTATTTTTGTCAGGTTTGGTGAAGATAAGATGCTGGTATGTGTGCAGTCTTATTTCTGAGTTCTCTATTCCATTCCATTTGTCTATGTGTCTGTTTTTGTACCAGTACCATGCGGTTTTGGTTACTGTAGCCCTGTAGTATAATTTGAAGTCAACTAGTGTGATACCTGCAGCTGTGTTCCTTTTGCTTTGGATTGTTTTGGCTATACAGGCTCTTTTTTGGTTCCATATGAATTTTAAAAGAGTTTTTTTTTTTTTTCTAATTCTGTAAAGAATGTCAATGGTAGTTTAATGGGATTAGCATTGAATCTATAAATTGCTTTGGGCACTATGGGTATTTTCATGATATTAATTCTTCCTATCCATGAGCATGGAATGTTTTTCCATTTGTTTTTGTCATCTCTGATTTCTTTGAGCAGTGGTTTGTAGTTCTCCTTGAAGAGGTCCTTCACTTCCCTTGTTAGCTCTACCCCTAGGTATTCTATTCCTTTTGCGGCAATTGTGAATGGGAGTTCATTCGTGATTTGGCTCTCGCCTTGCCTGTTATTCATATGTAGGAATGCTGGTGATTTTTGCACATTAATTTAGTATCCTGAGATTTTGCTGAAGTTGTTTATTAGCTTAAGGAGCTTTTGGGCTGAAACTATGGGGTTTTCTAAATGCAGGATCATGTCATCTGCAAACAAAGATAGTTTGACTTCCTCTCTTCCTATTTGAATATGCTTTATTTCTTTCTTCTGCCTGATTGCCCTGACCAGAACTTCCAATACTATGTTGAATAGCAGTGGTGACAGAAGGCTTTCTTGTCTTGTGCTGGTTTTCAAGGGAAATACTTCCAGCTTTTGCCTATTCAGTATGATACTGGCTGTGGGTTTGTCATACATGGCTCTTATTATTTTGAAGTATATTCCTTCAATACCTAGTTTACTTAGAGTTTTTAACATGAAGGGATATTGGATTTTATTGAAGGCCTTTTCTGAATCTATTGAGATAATCATGTGGTTTTTGTCTTTAGTTCTGTTTATGTGATGAATCACATTTATTGATTTGTGTATGTTGAACCAACTTTGCATCTTGGGGATGAAGCCTACTTGATCATGGTGAATAAGCTTTTTGATGTGCTGCTGGAATTAGTTTGCCAATATTTTGTTGAGGATTTTTGTGTGGATCTTCATCAAGGATATTGGCCTGAAGTTTTCTTTTTCTGTTGTATGTCTGCCAAATTTTGGCATCAGGGTGATGCTGGCCTCACAGAATGAGTTAGGAAGGATTCCCTCCTTTTCAAGTTTTTGGAATAATTTCAGTAGGAATGATATTAACTCTTCTTTCTCCTTTTTGTACCTCTGGTAGAATTCAGTTGCTAATCGGCCTTGTCTGTCCTGGGCTTTTTTGTTGTTGTTGTTGGTTGGTAGGCTATTTATTAACTGCCTCAATTTCAGAACTTAATTGGCCTATTCAGGGATTCGATATCCTCTGGTTCAGTCTTGGGAGAATGTATGTGTCCATTTCTTCTAGATTGTCTAGTTTATGTGCATAGAGGTATCTATAGTGTTCTCTAATCGTTGCTTATATTTCTGTGGGGTCAGTGGTGATATCCTTGTTATCATTTCTGATTGTGTTTATTTGAATCTTCTCTCTTTTCTTGCTTATTTATCTAGCTAGTGGCATATCTATTTTATTCATCTTTTCAAAAAGCCAGCTTCTGGATTTGTTGATCTTTTGAATTTTTTTTATTTTTTATGTCTAAATCTCCTTCAGTTTAGCTCTGATTTGGGTTATTTCTTGTCTTCTCCTAGCTTTCAGACTTGTTTGCTCTTGGTTCTCTAGTTGTTCTAGTTGTGATATTAGGTTGTTAACTTGAGATCTTTCTAGCTTTTTGAAGTGGGCGTTTAGTGCTATAAGTTTTTCTCTTAGCACTGCTTTAGCTGTATTCTGGAGATTCTGGTACGTTGTCTCTTTGTTCTTATTAGTTTCAAATAATATCTTGATTTCTGCCTTAATTTTGGTATTTACTCAAGAGTCATTCAGGAGCAGGTTGCTCAATTTCCATGTCCTGGTGTAGATTTGAGTGAATTTCTTAATCTTGAGTTCTAGTTTGGTTGCACTGTGATCTGAGAGACTGTTATGATTTCAGTTATTTTGCATTTGTGAGAAGTATTTTACTTTATTTCTGATTGTGTAATCAATTTTAGAGTAAGTGCCATGTAGCAAGGAGAAGAATGTATATTCTGTTGTTTTAGGGTGGAGAGTTTTGTCTACTTGATCCAGAGTCCACTTGATCCAGAGCAGAGTTCAGGTCCTGAATATCTTTGTTAATTTTCTGTCTCCTCAATCTAATATTGTCATTGGGGTGTTGAAGTCTCCCACTATCATTGTGTGGGAGTCTAAGTCTCTTTGAAGTTCTCTAAGAACTTACTTTATCAATCTGGATGCTTCTATATTGGGTGAATATATATTTAGGATAGTTAGCTCTTCTTGTTGAATTGAACCCTTTACCATTTTGTAATGCCCTTCTTTGTCTTTTTTGATCTTTGTTGGTTCAAAGTCTGTTTTGTCAGAAACTAGAATTGCAACTCCTGCTTTTTTCTGTTTTCCATTTGCTTGGTAATTTTCCCTCCATCCGTTTATTTTTAGTCTATGTGTGTCTTTGCATATGAGATGGGAGCATACCAATGGGTCATGACTCTTTATCCAGCTTACCATTCTGTGTCTTTTAATTGGGGCACTTAGTCCATTTACATTTAAATATAGTATTGTTACATGCGGATTTGATTCTATCATCGTCATGCTAGCGGGTTATTTTCAGGCTTGTTTATGTGGTTGCTTCATAGTGTCTCTGGTCTGTGTATTTCAGTGTGTTTTTTAGTGGCTGGTAATGGTTTTTCCCTTCTATATTTAGTGCTTCCTTCAGGAACTTTTGCAAGGCAGGTCTGGTGGTAACAAATTCCCTCAGTATTTGCTTGTCTGAAAAGAATCTTATTTCTCCTTCACCTATGAAGCTTAGTTTGGCCAGATATGAAATTCTAGGTTGAAAATTATTTTCTTTAAGAATATTGAATATTGGCCCCCAGTCTCTTCTGACTTGTAGGGTTTCCCCTGAGAGGCCTGCTATTAGCCTGATGGGCTTCGCTTTGTTGCTGACTTGGCCTTTCTCTCTGACTGCCCTTAAGATTTTTTTTTTTTTTTTTTGACCTTGGAGAATCTGATGATTATGTGTCTTAGGGATGATCTTTTTGTGGAGTATCTTACAGGGATTCTCTGCATTTCCTGAATTTGAATGTTAGCCTATCTTGCTAAGTTGGGGAAGTTCTCCTGGATGATATCCTGAAGTATGTTTTCAAATATGTTTCCATTCTTCCTCCTCCACTTTCAGGTACCCCAATCACAGATTTGGTCTCTTTGGATAATCTCATGTTTCTTGGAGGTTTTCTTCATTCCTTTTCATTCTGTTTTCTCTATTCTTGTCTGCCTGTCATAATTCAGAAAGCCAGTCTTCCAGCTCTTATATTCATTCCTCTCCTTGGTCTATTTTGCTATTAATCCTTGTGAATGCATTGTGAAGTTCTTGTAGTGTGTTTTTCAGCTCTTACACAGGTTGGTTATGTCTCTCTCTAAACTGGCTATTTTGGTTGTCACCTTCTGTATTGTTTTATCATGATTCTTAACTTCTGTGCATTAGGTTATAACATGCTCCTTTAGCTCAGTGAGGTTTGTTATTACCTACCTTCTGAATTCTATGTCTGTCATTTCAGCCATTTCAACCTCAGCCCAATTCTGAGCCCTTCCAGTAGAGGTGTTGCAGTCATTTGGTGGAAAAGGGGAACGCTGGCTGTTTGAGTTTTCACTGTTTTTACATTGATTCTTTATCATTTTTGTGGGCTTATATACCTTCAGTCCTTGAGGCTGCTGATCTTTGGATGAGGTTTTTATGGTTTTTCTGTGTTGTTGTTGTTTTCTGTTTTGTTTGCTTTTAAAAATCTGGCCACTCTTCCATGGGGTTGCTGTGGTTTCCTGGGGGTCTGCTCCAGACCATAGTTGCCTCAGTTCTTCCCATACCTGGAGGTATCACCAATGAAGGCTGTAAAACAGCAGGGATGGCAGCCTGCCCTTTCTTCTGGAAGTTCCGTCCCAGGGGATACTGACTTTTGCCAGCTGGAATGCACCTTTAAGAAGTGGTTGGAGACTCCATTTGGGAGGTCCATTCAGTCAGGAGGAATGTGATCAGGGTCCTCCCTAAAGGAGCAGTCTGACTGCTTTTTGGTAGAGCAGCTGGGCTATGCTGGGGACCCCTTCAGCCCCTGATTGATCTGGGCTCTCCAAGGCCCCCAGGCTGGACCAGCTGAGGAGCCAGAACAGCAAAGGTGACCACCTGCACCACCCCTGAGGCACTCCATCCCAGGGAGAAACTGGAGCTCTGTCCCCTCAAAGAACAGTGGCAAGGGTGACTGGAGCCCCTGGCTGGGAGGACCCACCCTCTGAAGAGGAAATTTCTTAAAGCAGTCTGGCCATGCCTTGACAAAAACAGCTATATTGTGATAAGGAATGGCCTCTGTGCCTGTCAGCTTGGACTTTCCAAAGCCATCAGGTTGGAATGACTGAGTCATCCAACCAACCCAGCTGGTGGCCCTTCCCACCCCCCAGAACTTTGTTCCAGGGAGAGATCAAAGTTCTGTCCATAATAATACCTGCCAGTGGGTCTGGCTGGGAGGAACCACTCAGTGAGAAGGAATGGATCTGGGTCCTACTTAGAGAAGCAGTCTGGCCATAATCTGGCTAAGTCACTGTGTTGAGCTGCTGGGGAACCTTTCCTCATTTGGACCATTTGGACTCCCCAAAGTCTGCAGGCTGGAGCGGCTGAGTCAATCAAACAGCATAGATGGTGCCTACCCATTCTCCTGAGGGTTCCATTCAGTCTCAGGCAGGCTCCACCCTATTGCCAGTGGTTGGCTGGAATTCCAAGCCAGTGGGTCTTACCTTGTGAGGTGCCCTGGAAGTGGGGCCAACAGAACAAAGCTGATCAGCTCTCTGGATTCTGACCACTTCCTAAGGGTATGTGCAGACCTCTCGCCTTGTCTGAGTTGCAGACACGTTTGTTGCGCATCTAGGGGCCGGAGTACATAAAACTCCTGGGTCTCTGTGTGTGCCTGAGCAGCTGCTCTGCTGAAACTCCACACAACTCTGTGTATCCCACCAAATGCTCTGATGGTGTGGACTCACAAGGGGATCTCCTGATCCATGGGTTGCAAAAATCTGTGAGAAAAGTGTGGTTTCCCAGGGTCACACAGTCACTCACCGCTTTCCTTGGCTGGGTGTGGAAGTTCCCTTGGCTCCATGTTGCTCCAGGCTGGACCATAGCCCCACCCTGCTTTTCTTCATTTTTCGTGGTTTGAGTTGTTTCCCTGGTCAGTTCCAGTGTGACTACTTGGATATTTCAGTTGAAGGTGCTGTATTCATTAGCCTCTTTTGTTCCTGTCCTTGAGTGCAGCAGACCATAGCTGCTTCTAATCGGCCATCTTGGCCCCCCTCCAATATATTTTTTTTAAGAAAATAATCAATGTAAGAAGATTTACAAGGAATCAGGATTATAAAAAGATTATTAATGATTATTATTTTCATAGTAGTAAAACCATATAACATGAACTCTACCCACTTAAGACATTTTCTCATGTACAGCACAGTGTTGTTAACTGTATGCACTATATTGTATGGCAGATCTCTGGAACTCTTTCCTCTTGCATGCTTGAAACTCTATATTCATTGAACAGCAAGTCTCCATTTCCTCTCTGAGCCTCCAACACCATCAATCTCCTTTTTGCTTCTATGAGGTTGACTACTTTAGATACTTCATAGAAATGGAATCATGCGGTACTATTTGTCTTTCTGTGCCTGGCTAAATTTCACTTAACATACTGCTCTCAGGTTTCATCCATGTTATTACATATTACAGAATATCCATATTTTTTAAGGCTGAGTAATATTCCATAGGAGTATACACCACATTTTCTTTGTTCGCTCATCAACTGATAGATATTAGGTTGCTTCCACCTCTTGGCTATTGTGAATAATACTGAAATAATTATGTGGGTGCAAATGCCTTTTTGAGAACTTGTTTTCAATTCATTTGAATACATATCCAGAAGTGGGATTGGTGGATCACATGGTAGTTCTATTTTTAATTTTTCCTGGAACCTCCGTATTATTTTACATAGCAATTATACCACTTTACCACCAACAGTGCAAAAAGTTCCAACTTTTCCATATCTTCACCAACACTGTTATTTTTTCCTTTTTTGTTTAATTATGGGCATCCTAACAGGTGTAAAATAATATCTCATTGTGGTTTTGATTAGTATTTCCCTGATGATAAGTGATGTTGAACATATTTGCATATACCTATTGGCCATTTGTGCATCTTGTTTGGAGAAATGTCTACATTAATTATCATTTACTTTGCCTTTTGAAGCAAAGTTCACTCTTTTCCTATAAATAAAAATTAATTTAATTCCTTGCTGTGAACATGCACTGAACATATGCTGTGGAAGGTACACTGGGCCCACAGGGATATACATATGCCCTTCTTGAAAAGCAGTTTACACCACAAAGGAGACAAGTCATGTATATCAAACCCTACTCTAAGGCAAAGTCCAAGATGTGTTATAGTGTTGATACTGGTTATGATGGGGACACAATGAGGAGAAGAAAGCCAACTTTCATTAACCAGACACCCACCACATACAAGTCTGATTGCCTGAGAATCATCATAGAAGAAATATAAGGCAAAGAGAAGTTGTGTGCCTGAGGTCAGCAGCAAGTAGATCCACATCTGAACTATTTCCCAAATTCATAACTTTTTGTCCTATAACATTTTACAATCTCTTCTTTGTGAACTGAGAATGCTTCAGAGAAATTTGACTTCGGAGCTGAATCTTAAGGAATGGATCAGTGTTAGAATTAGAGAGTAAATGGTCTCTCACTGACTTTTATGAGCCTTTGTGATTTGCCTTAGAAATAAGTGATAAGCTCTGTGATAACCTGGGATCTAAAGAGAAGAAGGGGGCAGGTCTCTGAAGTATGAGTTAAAAGCCCCATTCACCCCAGGGGCATTGTTTAGCTCACAAGGACTGCCTCATTTTAGAAACAGAGGTTTCTAATTAGTCAGTATAGCATAACTTTTCCTCTGATTGTTTTGACCTGTTCTCATTTCTCCGGGACCTCAGACCCTCAGAGTAATTACCCTGAAGTGAACCTCTTACAACTATTGAAAAATTTTTCTTGGCCTGTCTCCTGAACTTCAGGTATTTCTTAATTGTGAAATGCAAATACTAATGTATTGATTCTGAGGGCAGTTCTTGGGGCTGGGCAGTTATTCGGAAAATCAGGATTATGAATTCTGATCTAAAGGCAAGATCTTTTACATCACCCAGGACCCAACAACTAAGGATATTGGGAGGTATTGTATATTGTAATCAGGATTTGGGAGTTCTGCAGAGAAAGTTTCCTTGCCTAAGAAGGCTGGCCATGGGTGGTGGAGGAGCTCTGAGGAATCTGAATGTTTATTTCCATCTGAAGTTGTTAGCAGAGGTGTGTTTCTCATTAGAGTCAGCTGTGGACACTCAGGAATTTTATAATATCCCCATTCATTCACTTTTAGCCAACAAATATTTAGAGGCTACAGAGCATTGCTGGGATCAGCATAAAGTTTTAATTCATCCATTTATATTCAGAAGGGAGTGGAGGTCAGAATTTTGTGAGTATCCTGAAAACCCCTGCCAGGTCACCCAATCTTCTAGAGTGGTCTCAGTACTGATCATATCCTGAGGATACCTTATTTCTTTACCCAAAATGTAAGGAAAAGATGCAGCCAGATAGACATCCCTGTAAAAATGCCAGTCTTTGGCACTGTTAAAAGAAATGCTTCAGACAAATAGAACAGAATTTATTTGAGCAAATAACAAATTATGAATCAAGTAGCATTCAGAAGCAGAAGAGGCTTAGAGAGCTTTGCCCAGCAGCATGAACAGTGAGCTTTTATTGGCCCAACATGGAAGTGAAGGAGAGAAATCATCTGATTGCCCACAGGCAGGTGTTTACCTTATTTGGACATGGTGTGCTTGGTTGGCTGCCTGTGACTGGCTGAAGCTTAGCTGTTTACGATTGGCTGAAACTCAGCTGTTTGTTATAAAAATATACTCCTAAGTTAGGTTGTGGTTTGCGACACAGGCACTCAAAATAGAGTCAGCCTCAGGCCAATGGTCTCCTATTCACTTAACTTAATGGCCCTAACAGTTTGTTGTCATCTATTCATAAACTGAAGATTAAATGAATGGATTGTCACCACCCATCATTTGACAGGCTGCTCTGAGAAATGCAGTGTTTTATGGTGGAAGGTGCGGGAGACAAGCAGATATTGCTCTGAATCCTGTCACTGGCAAAGTGATTTTGAGCAGGTAGTTTACCCCTTGAGTCTTAGTTTTATCATTTATAATATGGACATATTAACACATACATTTTGCAAACAGTAAATTAGATCAATTTTAGAAACATTCGTACTCCATTACTTGTTTGATATGTGCTTAGTGAATAACATTTCCCTTCTCCATAGAAAACAAGAAGAAAGAAAATTTTAGGTAGCATGTGTATCTACTGAAGTATAAATGGAAGAATTTCCCCTGAATGAGGATGAACCAGTATCCTTAGGCACTGTTGAAAAATGTAAGGTAAAATTGGGGTTAAAAATATCAACAAATAATATTCTACATATTTAGAAAGGAAGTGAGTTTAAATAAATTTCCCAAAGCTTTCAGCAAACTTTCTTGGAATTCTTTTTGTGTTTATATAACTAAACTGAACTGGAAAATAGATGGTGATAATGATTAAAGTTATATAGTCAAAAATGTAGCATGACATAAGAGAAGCATGCAAACAAAATAGAACTGGGGTTTCAAAGGAAGAAGAAATGATTATTTCGAGCTGGCAGAATCAAGATGGAGTTTATGGAGAATGAAATAGTTTCTAAGCAAGACTTTAAAACATACAAGTTGAGTTTCGAAGGAAAGCTGTTAGAGACAAGGCATGTAGGAGGGCCTGGGCTAAGGTGGGAAAGCCCAGACATGAAAGTGGTCAGTGGATGGTCTGGTTTGATTGGATGCCAGGCCAGGTTTCATGGAAGCATGGCCTATGAGGCTCTACGGAGTTTTGTGCTTGATTTATTTCTCTGTTGCCACTATGTTAAAATTCTAAATAATATTTTGGCAAGATGCCCTGCATTTTCATTTTGCACTGGGCCTGGAAAATTACATAGCTGGTCCTGACTGGAAAAAAAAAATGATTAAAATAAAATTGTTGAAATACTGCAGGATTTTAAGTGGCCGAATAAGACACCTAAATTTTACTGTGTCCAGGAATGAGGAGAGCTTTGAACTGAGGAATAATATGACTAGGGTTATGTATGAACGAAACAAACTCTATCTATTCTGTATAAGAACAGAGAGAGGCTAGAGGGAGAGAAGTGAGTGGTTCTTGTTGGAATCACCATATCCCCCTACCCTTTGCTGAGAGTTCCTTTGGCTTATGGCAACTATCCAGTGTAATTATTAATGCCCTCTTTCCCTCTCAAAAATGTCCCATAAATTATTTGGTCACCCAATTTATTGTGATAGTCAAGGCAAATTATATCCTGAATTTGGATGACAGCAGGAGATGGTGGTGAATAGATTGTAGAAAACCAAGAAGAGAGATTTAAACGACAGGAATTGTCAAACTTTGAGTCTGAATTTCCCTTTCAACATGAGAAAATTCTGCAGGTGACTACATGCTAGTAGTTTAACTTTTAGTACTTGTTTGAAAAAATCCATGATGACATAAAATTATTTTTTTAGTGCACTCTTAGGTAAATACATAAATTATTAATCACTAGACATTTGAAGAGCTGTAGTATGTTTTGGAATGAGATATTAATCATCCTGTCTAAAGTCACTGCTTGCTTCCCTTTTTGGATTGGTGGACCTTTTATAAAATTTCAGTCCTCTCCCCATAACAAAGGATCCATGTCCCAGAAAGGTGGAATCACTCAACTACAGGTAAAGCTTACATTCTTTAGCATGACATTCAAGGCATTTACCAGTGTGGACAGAATCTGAAGTAGAGTCTGCCTATTATAGTTTGAAAAATTTACTAACAAATGCTTGAGTCCACCACGGGAGTAGATGAGAATGTGTGTATATATAGGGGATGGAGGGTAGAGCAAGTGGATGTGGCTTTGTATGCTCATTTAACTTCATCTCAATAAAAGAAATACCTGATTTTTAATAATGTATATACTAGGTATCTGCAATACATTTTCTATGAAATATTTTTGAAATATATTAATGTGGTAGAAGGAACACTGTAGAGAATTCTGGGTTTGATTCCTGCCTCTACAATTGCCATTTTTGTGAAATTAAGCAAGTCCCTGAACTTTTCTGAGCTTCAGTTTCTTCATGTAGGAAATGGGATTAATGATGTCACTCTGCAGGCAGTCCGGAGGGTGGAAGTAGGCTTAACATGTGAAATGCTTTAAAAACTCCAACAGAGTCATTCTTACACTTAAGCATGTATCAGAGACACTTAGAAAACTTGTTACTTTTTTGCTTTTGTTTTTTGTTTTTTGGGGGTTTTTTTTGAGATGGATTCTCACTCTGTCGCCGAGGCTGGAATGCAGTGGCACCACCTTGGCTCGCTGCAACCTCTGCCACCCGGGTTCAAGTGATTCTCCTACCTCAGCCTCCCGAGTAGCTGGGACCACAGGTGCGTGCCACCACGCCCAACTAATTTTTTTGTATTTTTAGTAGAGACAGGGTTTCACCGTGTTAGCCAGGATTGTCTGGATCTCCTGACCTTGTGATTCACCCACCTCCACCTCCCAAAGTGCTGGGATTACAGGCGTGAGTCACCACGCCTGGCCAGAAAGTTTTTTAAAACACAGATTGCTGGGCTCAATCCCCAGAGTTTCTGATTCGGTAGAATCTGCATTTTCCAAGACTTCATGTGATTTTGATGCTACTCCTCTTGGGACTACTTTCGGAGAACCACTGCTTTTAGCAAATGTAAGTCTTCTTCATCAAGTTATAAGAATCACTCCCATCTGCCTAGAAGATATGTTTTTTTTTAGGGGATGTCACACATTACAAAATAAAATAGACAAAATATGAAACAAAGAAATGCATGTGACTAAATACTGTGCTGCATATTTTACTAAAGAGAAAGACCTTGGCTATGTGAAGAAATTAATGAAGACTGCTATGAATCATCTATTGGCCTCATGCAAACTAAAACCAAGGATTATACTTGCAGCTTAATTTCAACTTTATAATGATTTCGTTTAATTACGATATAGGACCAAACATGAAGATGCAGTAGTGTGAAATTAATACTGACAACACTGGGTTTGCCTGGGCTCTGCAGATTAACTAGCATTTTACTGCATCAATAAAGGAATGAGGAAATAAAATTAAAAACTGATAGCAAATGGAATTACTTATTTGAAGCTAGTGATTATGTCAAGCCGTCACTCCCACAGACGGATTAAGCACAGAAAGACAACCAGATAAATTATAAACCACTCATTGAAGCCCATATCCAACTATTCCACAAGCTTGGTAACAATGGAAATCTGAAATCAACTTGTTCATGGCAGATTTGGGTTGTATGTTTAGCATTTCATAAACTCCTAGCATCTTGAGGAGTAAAGATCAAAAAAACCTTGGAGGTCATGTGGGATTAGATTTCATGTTTTGAGCCTTTACGCTCCATTATTCAATCTAAGATGGAAAAAATTAAGATTTTGTTTCCTTTAAGAAAATCACTGCAATACAATTTAGAGAAAATATAGTGTCAAATAGTATACCTAAATTATGTGAAACAAAAAGATTACCTTAAAATACAGCAAGGTTAGTTCTCTGTACTTTGAATAGGCAGTGTTTATTTTAGTATTCATTTCCTTTTTTTAAATTCTTCTCCTTTTTCTCTCTTCTTTTCTCTTTATCACTATTTCTTTATTATTGAAACTCATAGATCACCTGAAAGTCTTTTTAAATTTGACTGAAACATTGATTTTTTAAATTTATCAACTATTTCCAGGCAAACTGTCTGGTTAAACAGAAGGTCCTGGTTTTAGCATAAACAAGACTATTTTTTTTCTGTATAGTGGCAGGAATTATAGAACCGTGGAAATATCAGGGTTGGACATGACTTTAGAGAACTTCTTCTTCTACTTATTTGTTAAATTGTGGCAGGATATGATTCCCTCTTGCCTTTGCTCCTTTGAATCCTCACTGTTATAATGGAGAATGTCTTTTATTTTTACCACACTCAAGTATCAGGAATTTGCCAGAAGAGGCACTCAATATTAGCAATAAGACATTTGTTTATTTCGTAGCTGATCTTTTTGGAAGAGTGGAAAAATCTAACATATTCTCTTTAGGATGGAACTTTGATCACAAAGTGTTAAAGCAGAACAGACTCTGAAACCTGAAGAAAAGGTAGAAACAGGAAAAGGAGAAGGTGATTGTGAAATCAGGACTCTAGGTATCCAATTAAAAATTGACTCTCTGTGGCCTGAGAAGATCCCTGCCTGGTCATGTTAAGCTACGATCAAGACAGTTTTCTTTCAGATAACAGTCAGAATTTGACCACCTCCAGTCACTGGGAGTAAAGTGGCTAGATTTTAACAAAATGGTGGAACTCAAGATCTTACTAAATAAATTTCCAGATCTACTGCAACAGAACCAATCCTTTCCGTTTGGCTAAAATTCTCATTGGAGGAAGAAATTTAAAATCAGTGGTTCCTACTCTTCTTTGAGAATTTATTGCCAAGTTATTTTCCCTATTTGTCAGTTTATCTTAGCAGTCTTCTTACTTCCCCCTTCAATAATCTCAAAACTTGGGAAAAATAATCAAATCTCCCAGTTAGAAAACTTCCCTGATTATCCACTTAGACTTCATTGTAGCCTTTTGGTGATAGAGTTCTTTGTTCTATTTTTTTTTTTTTTTTTTTTTTAGCACAGGTTTATTATTGGAGCATTCTTTCAAATGGAAATAATTCCCTTCCTTTTACCCCAGAGAAAATGGAGTTTATCCAAGTTCCTAATGGATTAAGTCTAACTTTTCTAAATGCTGTCTATACTTACGGTATATAGTAACTCATATCTAACACTCCTCAGTATTTAGCTTACTGTTTAAGAAGTTTGCATTAAACCCTCACCCTAATGGCAGGTATTATTATTATACCCACCTTACATATAGGAAAACCAAGCTGTGGGAAGAGTAAGTAAATTGCCCAAGGTAATATGGGATTTAAATGAACACTACTGTTTGCAACCAGGGAGTCTTATTGCCAAAGCCCATAGTTTTAACCACTATGCAAGCCACCTTTGACCTACTGATGGAAAATGATTTTCTCTGTCCTCGGTATCTTCTGAATATATCCAGTCTTTTAACAGAAAGGTGCTTCTGGTTCTCCCATTAGACCATGACCTTTGATACATAAACAAAAGTAATCTTAATATTTAGGCATATTTTTAGTGTCATTCAATAAATTAGTTCTAATACAATTAGATATATTTCCTAATGGGGTAAAGAAATGAAAATCAATGTAAGAAATGCTTCATAGAATAGGCAGCTTAGAACCTACAAGTGATGCATTAACAGTTTTTATTCAATATCATTATAAGAAATTGATCTCAGTTGTTAGAAAATGGAAATGCTTATGGAAATCTCAGACTCTGCCATACAAAGTGTATATATTTTTTTACAGTTCTTTCCAGTTCACCTCTCACTGACTGTCAGAGCAATAAGAAAACATGCAAATTGGGGAGCAATGTTGTAAGCGCTTTAAAAAGCATTCAAACTCAAGTGAGAGAGATTTTTTTAAAGCTTTTAACCTGCTTTCTTAGTGATGTGATGGTAAACTACAAAGACAAAAAAAAAAAAAAAAAAAAAAAAGAAAGAAAACTTTGCAAAGGATCTAATTTCTGTTGAAGTCTTTCTTTATGTCTCTGTCTCCCTCTCTCTCTGTACGATATATACTCATTATTATTATCCAAGCCTGTTTCTAAGATTCTCCAAACAATTTAAAAGAAGCAATTAGTACAATATGCAGTTGATCCTTAACACTGGTTTAAACTGCATGGGTCCACTATATGCAGATTTTCTTCTGCCTCTGTCACTCCTGAGACAGCAAATACTAACCTCTGCTCTTCCTTAGCCTGTTAGTGTGATGAAGGCAAAGATGAAGATTTTTATAATGATACATTTCCACTTAATGAAGAGTAAATATATTTTCTCTTCCTTATGACTTTCCTAAGAACATTTTTTTCCTCTAGCTTACTTTTTGTAAAAATCCAGTTATTGTACATATGACATACAAAATATGTGTTAACTGTTTATGCTATTGGTAAGGCTTCTGGTCAAAAATAGGCTATTAGTAGTTAAGTTTGTATGCAGATTATTGACTGTGCAGGGGATCAGTGCCCCTAACCCCTGCCTTGCTCAAGGGTTAATTCTATTTAAAATATACAATGAAAATGAGAACAGAGGCAGCAATTAGATAAAACAGATCAGGTGGCAGATACTTAAAAATAATAACAATTTTTATTCAGAGCTAAAAGAATGACAATTATAAGAATAATATCAGAAACTTGAAGGTATTTCTTCAAGTCTAATTAGTTTTATGGATATTTATAGTAAATGTATGTGTGCCTTAAACTCAAGAGTTTCTTAAGAAACTAAATAAACACAGGGAAATATAGTTGTTCCTTTTTTATGTGTTCACTGAAAGCCCACTGGATAAGAGTTTAAAATATGAAGTGTGTTGAGTATATTTGGAATTTCCCTTACAACAGATGTCAATTGCCCTTACAAAAGTTGTCAGTGTTACATAGGTAGTACAGACAACCTTTTCTGTCTTGGGATGACTGCTGGACATGGTGAAGATATTAGAGAACTACTGTATGTTTTCCATCCTGTGATAGAATATCTCTAAGACAAAAATCTGAGACACACAATAAAATTTAAGATAAAACCTCCAAGACTAACACAAGATAATGCCTTTACATATATAGGCCCAAAATGGATCATCTCAAATATTTAAAACAAAGACATACCCCATAGTTTAACTCTGCATCGTCTAGTAGTCTTTGCTATAAAATCTAGTGGAAATAAAGTAAGCTGAATTGGTGCTTGGGCATTGGCTCATTATGATTAACTATTCATTTGAAGTTTGAGATTGATAACTACTGTCACCATCATATGAAAATCTCCTAGCAGATTCATTAAGGCTGAACTTTTATGTAAAATATTTTCCATAGAAAAGGGGAGAACACTGAGAGCATACAACATGAAATTGAGAAGACATCTGTCACAGTGGCCAAACCTCCAGTAGACAGAATAATGATTATGAATCTATTACTGTTGATATATTACATAAAGCTATGGGAATAGAGAGCTTTTCCAATTACACAGAGAGTAATCAACAGCCAACAGCAGTAGCCCCATGCTCTCACACCTGCTGCTTGTCTCCCATGGGAATATGCCCAAGACAGAAGGCGTTTCCATTCACCTTTAGTTTGACTTTGAAAGTATAAAATAAACCATTGGTTCTTCAACCTCGCAATAATGGTGATATGTCACTGAAGCACTGTTAACAGAGACATCCTCTGACTCCTTTCACCAGCATCTCAAGCCCAATTGTCAAAGTTGTTCTCTTGTGATCTCTCTTCCTCTCCTTAATCTCTACCACAAAAATCACATGCTTTAAGAAAATTCAAAGAATTCCTAAAAACTCACAGGATGTCCAATTTACCTCAAGAAGACAGACAGAGAGAGAAAGAGAGAGAGAAATAAAGAGGGTTTCTTTCAAATTTTAAATAAAGTTCAAAGATGGAAATTTTTTTATCATGAACATAGAAATTTTAGCTATTGTGAATCAAATTGTAGGCTCAGAATTCATCTAACTCAAATCCTAAAAGTACCAATTGCTGTTACCACAGCTAGGTGGGTAACAAATAACTTGGTGGTCTGGATTGATTTTGGAAAAAAATTAAATGCCTGATTTCCTGCCCAGTACTTAATATATTGATATATTGTCTATCCTTGAAAAATACAGTTGTTAACATTGACCAGATACTAAGGTAACTGTTTCCTTTAAAGCCCTTACTCTCATTTGCATTCCAACTATACAAAAGTGATAGTTGGTATTACTTTAGCTGGTAGAGCAACTTTATGTGAATTTGAAAAAGACACCTTTTCTTATAGCTATGTCCTTATTATCTGCCACAAATTTATAAGAAATCTAGAAGTTTATTTTAACTAACATGTGAAGTGTTCCTTAGATCTGTGAAGTATACCACTTGTACAACCAGATTCAGCTATTTTGGTAGATAGTGTATGATTGCTTGTATGATTGCTTCGTCATAATTCCAATGGATTAGTTCTTGGCAATCTCACATTATGCTGTATTCACATAGGTACATTTTGATCTTCTATTTTCATCCAGCCTAACACGTGCAGACATACTAGTTTGCACATTAGCTGACAACTCTGATACTAGTAGTATTTGTGGCAGTCGTCTTGGGCTGTCTTTATTTATTACCGCTGTACTTCTTCTGTCTTTAATTCTGGTCCCATCTAGTTTCTGACTCTTGACTCCATCTCTTATTTATTTAGGTCTTTGTTTATAGAATGTTCTTGTTAGTAATCAAGTTGTAGTTCATAGTTCACATTCACACACACATACGCACACATCAGAAAGGTCATTTTCTGATGATAAAACTGATAAAAAATCAAAGTAAGGAAGATGAAAGGATCCCTCTGAAAAATTATGCATATCAATATTATTTATGAATATTTTGTTGAGGAAGCCTAGGAAAGTCTCCAATAGAATCACAATGGCACCCTCAGGTCTGGAATGTAACTGAAGCAACTGTTACTCAGAAAAGGCCAACTGTGTACAAGAGGGAGAAGAAGAATTTTCAGTGTTTACCCTACACTACTTAGTGACAACTGCTGCTGCTTAGGAAAAGAATAATTCACCTGGCAATGATTATCTGATGTGATTATGCCTGTTTTTATCAAGGAGATGATGTGTAACTTGGCCTCCTGAGACATCTTATGTCTACAGTCATCAAGAATCTTGATTGAGGCTAATTTTTTACTGTATTAAAGTGAGGAAAATATTTAGTTGTTGGTGTTGTTGCTGTTTTCTCTAGCTGCCTCCTGTGAGTTAGTCTAATGTTAACTCTCTGCAATCTGAAATACTATATACATTAATAAGCTTATCAAATGTAGTCTCTGACCAGAAAATCTGACAATCTACCACAGATTCACTAAAATGATTCCACTATAGACCAGTGGGGAACTTATCTTTGCACTAGGAAGTCTCTGTCTTGAATACTGAACCTCTCATGTGTACCATTCTTGAGGGAGATGCCTAGTAAAGTTTCTGTCTGAAATTCTGGAAACTATTGCACCAATGGTCACAGGAGTGGCTCCCAGCAGCCATGTTGGCTTTGCATGGCTTACTGCCACCCAGCAGGTGGCTGAAGACAGAAGACAGAGAGTCTCTCACAGTTGCATGCAGTTGAATGTAACAGACCTGGTCAATTAACCCAATCTGGACAGTTAAAGAACTTTCTCCAGGAACTTAAAATTTGAACTGAGAGTATGTTAATTGCACCTTGAGACTGGAATTATAACAAATTGAGTTGAAAGCCATGGATGGTGATGTGAACGAGGGAGCAGAAAGAAAGAAGAATGCCACAGGCAAGCAGAGAGAGACAGACACCAAAAACAGAACAAATCCTGGGGGACACCTGAGAACTCTCTCCTTGATTCTAGTTCTTCCACAAGTCTGTCCATTGTCCTGCTCTTGGACTTCATAAGAGAGTCTAGACACTTCACAGCTTTTTGCTTCAGTTAGCTTGTACTTACTTCAAGAATCTCAACTAGTCCACATCTGTAGTTCTACATTTTCACCAATCCATCTGATCTCACTCTTGAGCACAATCAATAGAGTTTCTATTTTAACACATTCCAAATTCATATGTGACCTAAAGCAAATCACTTAACATATCCTTAGTCAGTAAAATGGCACACTCACTTCATAGAGTATCTGTGAGAATAAAGTGAATTAATATATATAAAATCTGAATAATAGTGCCTGGCACACAAAGAAAACACCAAATACACTTAAATTTTACAATTATTTATTTATGTTAATATTATAATATTAACTATGATCTTTCTAAAAAAGGCATATTTAGCATCTTCTTTATGTTTTTTGTTTAATTCATATCTCCAAAATGAAGTTTTAGTTAGTATTTGCAAAATTCTAGAGATAGTGTTTAGTAGTTACTTCACCCATTCATTCAAACAAGTTATTGAACATTTCATGTTTATGCATATTTCTGTCTGTAGAAAGATTACTATTAAGCTACTGTTTAGAAACAATCTTATTATGATGTTCAATTTAGGATTTTAATTAATGAGATTTCTCTTGAGTTACATCTTATCTGCATTATCATCCTTTGGCTTCAGAGAAAATAGAACTGATAGAAAGATGTTCTTTGAAGATAATTCTGTAGTATATAGCTACATGTCAATGTTTGTTTAATAAGTTAAAAAGGCACAAAGGTGAATGCATTTGAAGCTTTATAATTATGCCAGTGATTGAATTATTAAGAAGATGGACAGAATCCCACTAGGAATGGTTACATGTGCCTTCATCTTGATCATTCTCTTAAAAACGAGTTCTTTGATGTGCATGAACATTTGTTCCAACTGGCCCACTGAGTATTTGAAGCTTATTCAAAGGTCATATTTTTGGGCAAGACTTCACTCATACAAGCCCAGATGGACAAAATACAAAGGGATGTAAATACTCTGAAGTTATAGCTGTTAAAGCAAAGATTTCCAGACTGATTTTCTTAGATGTTGCTTGAACTTTAGGGTTTCATTTGGAAATGTCATGACTAATTTTTAAGAGAGACTAAAGAGGACATTAAACCACCACCACTACCAAACAACGAAAACCTGGCATGGATATCAGTGAAAAACTTTTCCTTGAACAATTCTAAACTATACCCTTAGAAGCTACTGAAAACATCGCTGAAATCAACATTCACCTCCCTGGCTCAGTAAGAGAGTTGAGATTAAGCTATTAAAGCAAACCTAGGCAGTAAATATAAGATTGGCAACTTTTGTGCTTCAGAGGTTGCCATAATAGCACTTTTTGAGACATATTCTAGTTTAGGAGTTTTCAAGATTCTGTCTTATGTTCTTTTTATCCTACATGCCTTCTTCATTTCTCAACCTATAAATTTCAGGGCTATCAGATTTAAAAACCCTTCTTTTTACAAAAAAAATTCTAATATACTCTTTATGAAATAAAATTAATAAATGACAAAACTACCAACAATGTATTTTTAAAAAATTAATGTAATTGCTTTAATAATTTTAAGAAATAAAAAGGAAAGTAATTTTATTAAAACAATTTGTACAACTAGAGTAAAAGATAAGATTCTGCCTGATGACTGCTCTTAAATGTCTGAGAAAATATTTAAAAGTTGTATGGGATAACTTGTGCATTTCCAAAACACTTAGCATTCGTAGTGCCTACTCACTAAGGGGCTTAGCATCATGATTGATATAACCAAAAACTTTCCCACATGGAATTATAAATCTCCCCTAAGTGACCAGTACTACTCTTGTTGCTAACCATTACTTTTGACAGTTCTAAAAAAATTAAACCATAATTCCAAATGATAACAGTTTAGGTTATAATAAAACAAATTTTCATCAATATTTATTATGAATATTGATTACTAGTATGATATCACCACCTTTTAAAATATATCAACAATTCCAAGCTCTCCAAAATTCAGACACAGTTATTTTTAAAGAGTTGTTTATTTGTTAACTTTTATTTGAGAAGTTGGCAATGGTTTCAGGCTCAGGAATAACATAATTTAAGCACTGCTTTTTAGGAAATGCAAATATCTATTGCAAGATTTGATGAAATGATTGAAGTATTGATGTGTCATTACATGTTAAAGAAATTTTTAAAGGGCAAGAACTATTAAATGGAAACACTGGTTTTCACCCAGAGTTTCTGTGCATTGATCTAGTTTTATTTCCAGACAACCCTGATGCATCAGGACAGTCTACACACCAAGGAAAAGAATCCCCAGTGGATTATAGAATCAGACTATTAGTCAGAGAAGACTTGTTCCAGGGGTCCAAGCAGTTGCTATGCATTACAACCCAAGATAATATGGCACAATGAGCAGTTTTAACTTCAAGGTTGAGAGATGTACATTTACATTAAAATTGTTTTCAGACTCTGCTTTAGTTATGATTGCAAAAAAAGTCCATCTTCTAGTTGAAACAGGTGATCTCATGTCTGTATTTATTTCTATATCAATATTTCTAGCTATTTTTAAAGCTGTTTGTTTCTCTTTTTTGTGGCAGAACATGGGATGTTCTGGGCCTGGAGTAAATAAAAATGACCCAAAAATCAGTAGAGATAGAGCAACTCCCCTGAATCATGCTGCCTGAATACCCTCTCAACAACATAGCTTTGTAAATAAAAGCTTATTCAAAATCAACTAAAGTTTTAGAAGGCTCTGGACAGCTACTTGTATTAGTCAGTTAATAAGATAGCCCAATATAAGAGCAGAAGTAGTATAGAGAAGAAGTAATATTAGTGGTTAAGCATCAATTCTGGACCTAGACTCTCTACTTTCCAGCTATGCCAACATGGGTAAAATATATATCTTCTTCAAGCCTCAGTTTTCTATAGCATGGTACAATAACACTACTTCCTTTATAAATAAAATAGGGCTATAAGAAGGTTCTCATATAAAGTGCTAAGATAGTGTCTAACATTGGACAAAAACTCAGGAAACATTAGGAATGTTGTTAGTCGGCTCTTCAATCCCATGAATTTTTATTTTCAGGGAAAATCCTGGGGGAATTCAGGCCAGTTATGGTCTAAGTAAAATATCATTTAGGCCAACTCGTGACCGCGCTGGTTGGGGTATCATATGATTGTGTAACCTATTTAGGATTTTGAGTCGACCCAAACATGAAAGTGTAAAACCAAGTAACATAGATCTGAAGGCTCGTCTTCCTGTTGGTAAATCTTTTTGCAGAAACATTCAGTAGTCAGTCTAGTGACCTGTGATAGGACGAAAATCTCGTGGACGATTTCTGAATTGGTCCTCAGAAAGAAGCACACAACAAAATCTGCTCCTATAGAACATGCTGATCTCTGATACCATGTGGTGAAAATAGCTCACCAATCCAAGATTTTGTTGCTTATAGCCTTGATTTCCTGATCCCTAATTCTATGCTTTATGTAACCACTTGAAATACATATGCTTACAAGTGAGTTATTCGAAAGCAATACAGAAATGGGATATACCAAGTCACTTAGGGTCACATAATAAAAGATTAACAACTTTAGGTTTCAGCTAAATTAAAGCATGTAGGTTTAAAAAAATCTCTACATACCTTAAGGTATCAAATTTTATGGATTTTCTTTGGGGAAATTATTTATTTATTGATGGTTATAGAATTACTTGAAATCAATATAAAACTAAGTAGCAAAAATATTTTACTTTTAAATCCCAACCAAATGAGTTTCATTTGCATGCATCCAAAGTACCCAAAGCACGTAGCAGCTCTGCCCAACATCAAAGACACTCGGGAGATCAAAACAAAATCAAGTTCTGAGGAAGTGATTCTCTTATTCTTTTTCTTAATAGGCATGTTTGTGTTTTCTCTATTGGTATTGGTCAATTCAAGGCAATATTAAAGTCTGTGACCACCACCAAGATTTGAATGACTCCATCTTAACCTAGAAGGTAATGAAAACATGCGAAGTCTGACATCTGAGAAAGGGTCTGTGATTGGAATCTGAAAACCTGTGGTTGCATTGAGAATGAAGGACCTTTGTACTGTTTCATTTTCCTTCTTGCAGAGGTGTGCAATTGCTGTCACAAGATTGGATTTATGTTGGAACATTTCCCCTGCCCCTTCCATATTTTTTTTTTTTTTGCATGAGATCAACATGAAGATCATTAAATGTCCTTATTAAGCCTGCCTGAGCCAGAGGACAATGACCTTTCTCTTGTTCTGTCATTTGTTAGGTGGGTTTGTCCCGGTCTCCTGGCTTTGTTTTCTCAGGGAGGGAAAAATCAGAGCCAATCAAACTGTAAGATTCTGACTGGGTTAAAACCAGGCCAGGGTTGCTTAAGCAGTGCTAACACTTTCATAGATCATTTTCATGACAAAGATTGAAAGGAGTATAGAAAATAGCACAACGGGATTCAATTCACGTGACAAAAGGAAATTGTACAAAGTTTACTCCATTCCCATTACAGTCTCAAGATTGTAATCTCCTTGGATGCTGAGCCCAGGAAAGATTTTTTTTTTCTACAATATGCATCATCAAGTTGCTTTAGAAGTGGTGCTGTGGGATGGAGGGAGGCAGCACAAGTTATATAACATGCAATTTAGGATAATGGCCTTTGAAAAGAAGAAATTGATACAAACAGACGAGGCCAACAAAGCTTCAGTCATCTAGAAGGTAGTTTCAATCACTACTGACATTAAACAATATCACCCCCACTGAGTCTACACTATGTTTATTATCATTTAATTTCTTGCTCAAATCGGCGCTTTCTTATCATAATGTCGCAGGGATTGCAAGCTCTGTTGTGACTACAATTGGTAGAAAACCGCATTCATCTAAATAAGTAACAGGATACAGAAATTGAGCTCTCTATCTTCACCTTCTGTGACTTTAAATATTCTACCAAAAACATTAGCAAAAATGGAAGCTACAGTGTTTTCGTAATTATCACAGCACTGTCTTTGCTCTTGTAATGATAGAATCCATCCTTTCAATCCGGGGTGCTTAATAATAGCAGCCGTCCAGTCCGCCCAACTGTGGGGTTTCAGGACTCTCATAATTATTCATTTTCACTCACTTGACAGAGGGTGTTTCCTTGAAATAATTCAGGCCACATCAGAAAATTGAATTTTAAAATCCTTTTATGTGTTCTGCTATACATAACAATATTGAATTATGCATTAATAAACCAAATTTAATTGACTTGGAGGTGCACATGCCCTAATTAACACTATACCTCAATACTAAAACTGATTGCTACAGACCATCAAACACACAAATGCAGACACAATGATTGTGCCATTAGTGAATAAAGTTCCGCTGTCTCTTGGTCCATTAAAACCACACTTTTGCTTTTTCTTTATCTTCTCCCTTGCTTTTTTTCCTCTTCATCTTCTGCCTCTGCTTTTCCTTTTCTCCCTTCTCTCATCTTTTACCATAGTTTTGGGGGCTAATTTTTAGATGTACAGAAGATTTGCATAGATGGTACAGAGATTCTTTCATCCAGTTGTCCTCTTATTTTTAGTAAAATGTATTAATGTGTAGCTACAAGGTAACAGGAAAAAACAGAAACCTATCCAGAGAAAATGCAAATAGCACTCCTTATTTCCGATATGCATCAAGTTAATTACAATAATAAATAAAATATGAACATGGGAAATACACAGGGCCATTTCCTATTATCATATTAAATAAATGGGTTTTTTCCATAGTGAGATTATAACATACATGCACGTGTATACCAGCAACAACAGCAGTTTGCCTTATTTTTATGGGTGAAAATTATACGTTTCTGAATGTGTTTACATGTGCTGAGAGGGTGGTTTGAAAGACGAGCAAGGTAGTTTTATGGGCAAGACTGTGGAGAGGCTGGAGAAGATAATTAAAAGAGAGAGGTTTTTAGGATTTAAAAGGGCCCAGACAGTGTCAGTGTGTGCGTGCGTGTGTGTGTGTGTGTGTGTGTGTGTGTGTGTGTGTGTTTAGGGATACGGTTGGTGGAGACAGGTAAGCAATTATAGGATGTTCTCAGGACATTTATGCTGGAATGTGTGGACTGTTATGTTTCTTGATGTGATAGAGCATGTCTGAATGATAGCGCACAGGTAAGGCCTCATGTTATGGATGATACCGTATGCTTAATCTAAACCACGGCTCCCTAATCCCTGGGCCACGAAGCAGTACCAGTCTGTGGCCTGTTAGGAACTGGATTGCAAAGCAGGAGGTGAGCAGCAGGACAAGTGAGCGAAGCTTCATCTGTATTTACAACCACTCCCCATTGCTTACCTGAGATCTGCCTCCTGTCAGATAAGCAGTGGCATTAGATTCCCAGAGAAGCAAGAACCCTATTGTGAACTGCGCATGTGAAGGATCTAGGTTGCACACTCCCTGTGAGAATCTAACTAATGCCTGATGATCTGAGAAGAACAGTTTCACCCCAAAACTATTCATCTTCCACTGCCCCATCCGTGGAAAAATTGTCTTCCATGAAATGGTGCCAAAAAGGCTGGGGATCACTGATCTAAATAATTCACTATATAAAATATATATATTTCATTATATATTATACATACACCTATATATTAAAAACCAGGATATATAATCTATATATTAAACACCTATATATTAAAAAAGGATTTTATATTTTTTTACAATTATAAAATTAATGCATATTTCAATCCTATAGTTGAAAAAAGTAAACTTCATTTAAAATGTGTGTCTTGACCACTGTATAAAATTTTGAAAATGTATAAAAGCAGTAAGAAGAAATGACTGATAATTTCACCACTCATATATAGCCACTCTGAACAATTTAATGTACTTTATTTTTAATTTGTTTTACTCACATTTTTCTAAATTATACTATCCAGTTGTTCTAAATTCTGATCTATTCTAAATTCGATGCTCTTGTTGTTTGCTTATTTTGCTTTTAAGTCAATTTGATTTTCACACGCGATTATGAGATTGGGGCTCCAAGTAGTTCACAGGCAACATCATTTCTTTCTCTAAACCCTATAAAAAGAGTCTAGAAAACACCTCTTATTATGCTAAGATAAACATGTAGATATTACCACTGGAAAGCACTAAGGAGTCTATTCCAAAGGTAAAAGGTTTCTACTGACTTTCAAATACTTGCACTGCTTTGCTCCTTGCCAAAGGACACATTGTTGTTTTATAATTGCAATCTAAGAATTCTAGTTGTGAGTGTTAACTCTCTTTTCACTCATGCCAATTTCACTTACAGCTATCGCTTTTCTCTTTTGCAATCTCTATAGCCGGATTTTTTTTAGATGGAATCTCACTCTGTCACTCAGGCTGGAGTGCAGTGGCACGATCTCGGCTCACTGCAACCTCTGCCTCCAGGGTTCAAGCGATTCTCCTGCCTCAGCCTCCCAAGTAGCTGGGGCTACACGCATGCGCCACCACACCTGGCTAATTTTTTTGTATTTTTAGTTGAGACAGGTTTTCACTGTGTTAGCTGAGATGGTCTCAATCTCCTAACCCTGTGATCCACCCTCCTTGGCCTCCCAAAGTGCTGGGATTACAGGCGTGAGCCACTGTGTCCAGCCTCTATAGCTGTACTTCTAAGAGATGAGCAGCCTTTGCTTCACAGGTGCAGCACCTGGCACCATGATCAGCCATGGTTCAAATATATTAATTGAGTGAATAAATAAGTTCATCTATGAGATGGGTCAGTATCAAACATGGTCCAGAGAAACCAAAGCACCATGAATAGACTGCATGAGAATGTTAGTTACAAAACTATTCTAAAAATAAAGACTGGTCAGGACATGAATCATGACCTTATTCTATAGCAGTGTTACTAACATATTTAAGAATCACCAGTTAATTTGATTATGTTACATGCTAATGATGCTTCCTGCCTCTTGTGAGAAAAGTTATGATCTGGAAAGGCTTTTTTCATGTCTTAGAGAGTCACATAGCTTGTAACAAAATTTACTTTTTCTGGATGTTAGAACCAGAGTAAGAATTAGGAATCGGCCATAAGTCTGCTGGTCACTTAGAAACATTCCAGTGGGCCTCAAAGTAGTTTGAAAGTAGAGAAGTCCTCAAATGTAGTACAGAAACATATCCATGCAAATTTATACTTAAATGTAAAATTGAAATAAACATTGTGTGGTATTTTTAGGGAGAGATGACTATGCTATGGAATTACACAAAGTCAAACAAGGTGTTGCAATTCCCATAGTCTAAAACATCTAGCTTTAGCAGATGAACTACACTGTGACCTCAGGATAGGTACAGATAAAAATAAAGTAAGGCGAATAAAATAAAATAAATAAAATAATTTATTTGATCTAATGTAACTCAGGTCCAAAGCACAATAATTTCCTGAGAATTTGTGGCTCTCTTGGTCCAAAAGTCCCAAGAACATTTCTTCAAACCATTGATTCTGGACATTCATTTCAATTCCATAAATATCTATTTAGTACTTACGATATGCCAACAACCACACATGACGCTGGAGCTAAAATAGGGAATAAGACACCAGAGCATGCAGGTCTATGGAGCCTGTCATTCAACAGGAAAGCGAGATTGTTAAGCATGTAACTATAATGAAGAGTGATTTTAGTTAAGACAGAAGAGCAGAAGTCAGTGGAGAACCAGTGTATGTGTGTATAATTGGAATGTTAGGGGAATCTTCCCAGGCAAAGTGACAGCTAAGCTGTGGCCTGGACTACAGGTAAGGAACGTTTAGTCCATCAAAACTGCAACGGAAGTGTAAGGGAAAAGAGCAAAGCAAAACAAAACAAAATCCAGATTATAAAAGTGGGACGTGCAAAAACTGTACAGATTGGGAGAAGTGTTTCTGTGACCTATCTTATAAGGTGCAGAGTGGTGACAGATGAGGCTGGAGAGCTACTCAGGCCTTACTTTTCATGTATTAATGGGAAGTTAATACATGATATGAAAAATAGTTAAATAAATTTGGAAAATCTGTGTCAACCCCACAGGTAGAGCCTTTAGTATATAAATAGGCACTGTAAATCTGCCATACTTAAAGCTACTGAATTAAATGACTGTTTTACTATTGTCTTTTAAAATTTAATACATTATTGCCTTGCTATTGTCCCTAGGAACTTGGAGCTGTGACCATCTCTCTCTGTCCTGTCTCTCTTGTGAACTTGAAGAAAAAAAATGGTATCAGATGGAATTTAGGTGGCTGTATTAGTCCGTTTTCACACTGCTATAAAGAACTTCCCTGAGGCTGGGTAATTTATAAAGGAAAGAGCTTTAATTGAGTTACAGTTCAGCATGGCTGGGAAGGACTCAGGAAATTTACAATCAGGGTGGAAGGGGAAGCAGGCTCCTTCTTCACCAGGCAACAGAAGAGAGAGGAACAAAGGAGAACCTTCCAAACACTTATAAAACCATCAAGATCTCGTGAGAACTCACAATCACAAGAACCGCATGGCAGAAACTGCCCCCATGATCCAATTACCTTTCTCCCTTGACACGTGGGGATTAGAGGTCCCTCCCTTGACACGTGAGAATTACAATTTGAGATGAAGTTTGGGTGGGGACACAGAGCCAAACCACATCAGTGACAGGATGTAAATTTTTGGTATATTTCTACTGGACTATGCCTGTAATATGGCTTACCCACCATGGAATCCTGACTAATTCTAAACTTTTGTTTTTCAAGTGACTTGTTGATATGAATATCTACCCCTGTACAATGTTAACAGCAGGCAGGAACTATCTAGCTTCATCACTCCCAGAAACAATGCTTTCAATTTTTCATTTCTAAAGGAGTATATTCCCCTCTGTATTATGTACACATTTTAAGGTTTTGATATATATTCTAATACTTAAGAAGCTTATACAACTTGGTAGCCATGGCTACCCCACCACAAAATAAATGAATGAGTAAATAAATATAGAAATAAATAAGAATACAGGGAGCACGCACCAAGAGTTGTACATCTTCTTGACAGAAAATCAATATACAATAGTTGTGGAGATTGAGACCGTTGAACTAAATTTTTGTTTACCTTCTAGATAATTTGAGTTTCTGTTGTCATTGGGATGGTTAAAAGAGAGCTTTCCCATCTCAGAAAACCTTTTATGGGTCATGACAAGCTATTTGCAATTACGTTCATTCACATTCTAAATTCTGCCCAAATGCAGTTGACAGACTTCAGACAGCTAAGTGATGGGAATGGTACAAATAAATTCTGTGTATGATAATTACTTATTGATCTGCAAAGTGCCTTCTATTTGGATCTGTATTAGAATAAAGACATGAATGTGTTGAAAGCTCATAACAATCATATTGAGAGCAACAGGGACAAGAACATCTCCTTAGCATGTGTCAGGGTTTAAATATTCTTGCTAGAAGAAAAAGACTTTCTTCTGTTTCAGTTTTTTAAAATATGTAGCTTTTACAAAATTAATGGCTTCTAGTTTCTGACTCAAAGCCATATTCAAGAAACTTCTTTTATTTTTCTATAACTTTTACTCTAAGTTCAGGGGTGCATGTGCAGGATGTGTAGGTTTGCTGCATATGTAAATGTGTGCCATGGTGGTTTGCCACACAAATTGCCTCATCATCTAGGTATTAAGCTCAGTATCCATAACCTATTCCGGATGCTCTCCCTCCCCCAGTCTCCGGCAGTCTCCAGTGTGTGTTGTTCCCCATCATGCGTCCATGCATTCTCATTATTCAGCTCCCAATTATATGTGAGAACATGCAGTCTTTGGTTTTCTGTTCTTGCATTAGTTTTCTGAGAATAATAGCTTCTAGCTTCACCTGTGTCCTTGCAAAGAGCATGGTCTCATTACTTTTTATGGCTGCATAGTATTCCACCATGTATATGTACCACAGCTTCTTTATCCAGCCTGTCATTGATGGCATTTAGGTTGAATCTATGTCTTTGCTATTGCAAATAGTGCTGCAATGAACATATGCGTGCATGTATCTTTATAATATAATGATTTGTATTCCTTTGGGTATATACCCAGTAATGGAATTGCTGGGTCTAATAATATTTCTGCCTCTATGTCTTTGAGGAATCACCACACTATCTTCTACAATGGTTGAGCTAATTTACACTCCCACCAACAGTAGAAAAGTGCTCCTTTTTCTCCACAACCTCATGAACATCTGTTTTGTTGTTGTTGTTGTTGTTGTTGTTGTTTGTCTTTTTAACAATAGCTATTTTAACTGGCATGAGATGGTATCTCACTTGTTGTTTAGACTTGCATTTCTCTAATGATCAGTAATGTTGAGCTTTTCTTCAAATGTTTGTTGGCTGCATGTATATCTTCTTTTGAGGAGTGTTCATGTCATTTGCCCGCTTTATAATTGGGTTGTTTTTGTATTTTTGCTTGTTGATTTGTTTAAGCCCTTTGTAGACTCTGGATATTAGATCTTTTCAGATGGATAGATTGCAATTTTTTCTCCTACTCTGTAGGTTGTCTGTTCATTTTGATGATAGTTTCTTTTGCTGTGCAGAAGCTTTTTAGTTTAATTAGATTCCATTTATCAATTTTTGCTTTTGTTGCAATTGCTTTTGGAATCTTCATGATAAAATATATGCCCATGCCTGTGTCCTGAATGATATTGTGTAGGTTCTAGGGTTTTTATAGTTTTGGGTTTACATTTAAATCTTTAATACATCCTAAGTTGATTTTTGTACATGGTGTAAGGAGGGGTCCAATTTCAATTTTCTGCATATGGTTAGCCAGTTATCCCGGCACCATGTATTAAATAGGGAATCCTTTCCCCATTGCTTGTTTTTGTTAAGTTTGTTGAAGATAAGATGCTTGTGGGTGTGCAGTCGTATTTCTGAGTTCTCTATTCTTTTCCATTGGTCTATGTGTTTATTTTTGTACCAGTACCATGCTGTTTTGGTTACTGTATCCCCATAGTATAGTTTGAAGTCTGGTAGTGTGATGCCTCCAGCTGTGTTCTTTTTGCTTAGGATTGTTTTGGTCATATGGGCTCCTTTTTGGTTCCACATGAACTTTAAAATAGTTTTTTTTTTTTTTTTTTTTTTCTAATTCTGTAAAGAATGTCAATGGTAGTTTAATGGGATTAGCATTGAATCTATAAATTGCTTTGGGCACTATGGGCATTTTCATGATATTAATTCTTCCTATCCATGTCATGGAATGTTTTTCCATTTGTTTTTATCATCTCTGATTTCTTTGAGCAGTGGTTTGTAGTTCTCCTTGAAGAGGTCCTTCACTTCCCTTGTTAGCTCTGTTCCTAGGTATTTTATTCCTTTTGTGGCAATTGTGAATGGGAGTTCATTTGTGATTTGGCTCTCAGCTTGCCTGTTATTCATATGTAGGAATGCTGGTGATTTTTGCACATTGATTTTGATCCTGAGATTTTGCTGAAGTTGCTTATCAGCTTAAGGAAATTTTGGGCTGAGACGATGGAGTTTTCTAAATATACAATCATGTCATATGCAAACAGAGACAATTTGACTTCCTCTCTTCCTCTGTGAATAACCTTTGTTTCTTTCCCTTGCCTGATTGCCCTGGCCAGAACTTCCAATGCTATGTTAAATAGGAGTGGTGAGAGAGGGCATCCTTGTCTTGTGCTAGGTTTCATTTCAAAGGGAATGCTTCCAGTTTTTGCCCATTCAATATGAGATTTTCAATCTTTGCATTCCTGGCACCAAACACAGTGCCTAGTACATATCAGACTCTTAGAAGTTGTATTTTAAACAAAATTAAATTAAAAGTAACTGAAATTTCATGGGGCACAGACATGGCTGTTAGTCAGAAGAGGCTGAATGATGCATCAGGAAAAAATAGCACTGAAGTCTCCATTGCAAACATAACACAGCACTATTTCTTATGCTTATGATCCATGCCACTCTCTAAGGTGGCTAGTATCCATGAAGCTCCTCCACTCAGAGATCTAGGCTAACAAAGGAACTACTGGAAAGCTCCACCTTATAGCTGCATATTCTGGCTATAGTGTGGCCTTCAGATTCACCAGGAAAGGGAGAAGGGGAGAAGGTGTATGGAAGGATTTTCTGTTAAGGGTTTAGTTCAGAATTAATGCACATCGGTTTACACACAGTCCATTGGCCATCACCAGCATGTGGCCCCATCAAACTACAAGGTGGCTAGAAAGTGTGACACAATTGTATCCCCAGAAGGAGAGGAAAAATTAGGAAGCAATCAATGTTAGGGATCTCTCTGTCTAAAGTAACATGCAAGAGTAATTTTTAATGTACTTTTTATATGATTTTTTGAAAAGATAATGCTCAAATACCATTCAAGGACTCTTCCATTCCAGCTCCTCTACCTTGGCTCCAAATGTACTCAGCCAAATGCATATATTTTGCTTTCATGGAAGAGTCTATACACAGCAAGATCACAAAATAGGCACAATATCTTTGAAGACCTCCATACAAAGACTTACATGAGCAAAATGTGACATAAATAATACTCAAGTATCAAGGCCTGAGCTTTTAGAGAATAAAATAATAATACCAGAAAAGTTCTTCAAGGGCATATGGTTGGTGGTTAGATACTAAATAAAATACTTGTAAATTTTACCCAAATAATTGATTATTCTTTAAGGGTTGAGGTCAGTGTTTTGCACACCAAATGACACTGTGGATTCATAAACTATCTGATATATCAGCCATATTCTTGAAGACCAGAGGATTTGTGTGTACAAGAACAAAATAGTGATCCATTGGACAAAATTATCTTAAATACAAAACGTAATTTAACTGTTGGTTTAAGATCAGTCAAAAACTCATTATAAAAAAAAACAAAAAACCTGAAACATACGTGTCGTCTTGTTACTGTATGAAGAATGCAACAATCAGAGCCAACACTCAGTTTAATGTTGTACATTCCACAGCCTCAGTCCAGAGTTTTAATAAATGGTTAAAATAAGCATTGAGGTATTACAAAAGTAATATATTGTATTTAATAAAATTCAAACAAAATAGAAGAAAAAATAAACACATCTCCTCATCACATTTTCAAGTCCCAAATTTTAAAATCTTACTTCTTGATATATATCTTTCCAGAGTTTTGATAAGTATATGTAAATAAACACCTGCAAGCAATCATTAACACATATTTTTATTTACATATTATAAATACATATTGATGTCTTGTAGACTTCAAGTATCATAAAAGTAAAAAAGGGTCAGTATTTGTTTACTTTTATTCCTAGTACTAAATACAGTGCCTGACATTGTAGATGCTTTATTGATTACCTGATGAACAAATTACCCTTAAGTTATTACATCTTAGACAGTTTCCCAAGTGAGCTTTATTGTTTTTAACCTGAGTAGAGTTTTCCATAATATAAACATGCCATAATATTTTAAAATATCTTGTTCACTAGGATAAATATTTGTATAGGATTAATCCCTGGAAATTGAATATTTAGCTCAAAGTCATGAATGTTTTAAATGCTGATAGACACTAGTGAAATGTCACCTAAATGACACTAGTGAATATTCACCTATTTGGGGAATTACAGAACCATTGGACAAAAATGAAAGTGATTGTACCCTCTCCTAGTAAATTACACCAGTGTCCTATATGATTTCAGAGTGTAATAATATAGGCATGATTCCTAGGTAAAGAATCCCTGCTTTAGAGTGTCAACCTCAGTAACCTGAGGTTCACTTCACTATAAATGGTCTCAGCTTCTAATTGCAACATGGTTTGCCAGCTTTCCTTCAGAAAACAGATGTTCTCTGAAAGGAAAATTATGAGATTTTAAGATATTACATCTAATTTGTCTCATGAAAATTTTAAGCTCAGTTTACCCATTTCCAAAGGCAAATGCTTCGGTGTCAGTAGTATAACCTTAAAAACTCTCACTCTGCCACATCAAAATCCCAAGTGAAGCCATCATTTTCTTATTTTCTGCTTTAAGTTTTTCTAACTGCTCTAGTCACAGTGATGTTACCAACATTTTTAAGAAAAAGGAGAATGCGACATGTTTGTTTCCATGTTTATTGCATCAGGTTGAAGTAAGTAAGAACTTCCGTTTTGCCCAGCCCAAATGTTAGGGCTGCCCTGAGTTATAAAAGAGAACTCTAAGTGAAGACAGTGACTAATAGCTAGGAGAATGCTTGGTCGGCACAAAGGCAGACCTTGATCTTCCAGTGACCAATGGCAAACTCATCCCACCTTAGGGCAATGGGTCAAAGCCATTACTATTTTATGATTCTTGAGTCAAAACAAGAACTGTGACATACCTGGGCATCAAAACTAGTCACTTTCTTCCACATACACACCCAGATTCTCCATTTCTTTAAGTTTATTTTTCTTAAAGAAACAAAGAAAAATTAATTTAATTAGCCCCCTGCCCATTTTCAGAGAAAACAAAGCCTCATCTAGAGAGATGTAACTTTCAGCTGCTTTCAGGAGGAAGCATGCTTTTATTTAAGGGACTGTAACTGATGTACAAGAGAATAAGGCACTCTCGGTTTACTCAGCTAGAAATTTTATAGGCTTTTCCTCATTTCACTTCCAAAAGAGGAACATTTGGATATTGCAGAGAACCGACTTTGACATCTTTAGAGAGTGGAATCACTTGGCTGGGCTCATTTCCTGGATCCTGTGTTTTCATAGCACAGTTTCAAAGACAGTGTAAAGCCAACACACACTTAAAATTCTTGGTTTCTATCAAAACAAATCTGCCATTTCCTGCTTTACTTTTTCAGTGAGGTTCATTACAGTGCTAAATTTGAACCTCATTAAAAAATAACATCTACACCTGTCCTTAGATTATTCCTAAAAAGTAACATTTTATAGTAAGTGGTACTGTATGCAAACTTCATATCTATGCTTAATATCATTGGGTAAAAACATGAACAGACTTGGGTTTCAAACTATGAAAGATAAGTGTATAAGTTCTTCCCCTTCTGCCCTTTGAGATATCAAATTGAAATTCAACTGAGGAAGAAATCGGCTAATGCAAATAAGAAATTGTCATCTGGGCTCTTGCTACTCAAAAGGTGTTTTTTGAACCACCAACATCAGCATCAAGTGAGAACTGATTAGAAATGAAGTATGTAGGGTCGCCCCCCAGATCTCCCTATTCACAAAGTACATTTTAATAATATTCCTGGGGAATTTGCATATACATTATTCCCCCCGTCCTTAGAAAATATGTTTCAAGACCCCCACTGGATGCCTGAAACCTCAAATAGTACCAAATTCTATATATACTATTTTTTCCTACCTATCTATGATAAAATTGAATTTATAAATTAGGCACAGTGAGAGATTAACAGCAATAACTAGTAATAAAATTGATCAATTGTAAAAACATATTGTAATAAAAGTAAAATAAGAATTACTTGAACGTAAGCACTGAGATACCTCAACAGTCAATCTGATCACCAAGATGGTGACTAGTGACTAATAGGCATGTGGTGAGTACAAGATGGACACCTGGACAAGGGATAATTCATATTCCCAACAAATTGGATTGGGGACGTTGGGAGATTTCATCAACTCCTTAGAATGGCACGCAATTTAAAACACATGACTTGTTTACTCCTGGATTTTCCATTTGATGTTTTTGGACCATGACTAATTATAGGTAACTGAGGTCTTGGAAAGTGAAACCAAGGCTACTGGATGAGGGGAGCTACTGGACGTTACTTTGAGAAACACTGGTGTAGGTCATCGCTGTGAAGCTATGTAGAAACACTAAGTGTTTCATTCTTTAAAATACACCACTGTGTGATGAAGGCCAACTATTACAGGTATTTACAGTCCTCAAGGTTATAGAACATGGCTGGTCATGGTGGTTCACACCTGTAATCCCAGCACTTTGGGAGGCAGAGGTGGGAGGACTGTTTGAACCCAGGAGTTCAAGACTAGTCTGGGCAACATGATGAAACCCTATCTCTACAAAAATTACAAAATTTAGCTGGGCATGGTGACTCCCACAAGCAGTCCCACCTATTAGGGGGCTGAGGCAGGAGAATCACTTGAGCCCAGGAGTTTGGGACCAGCCTATACAGCAGAGTGAGACCCCCATCTCTACAAAAAAAAAAAAAAAAAGGATTAGCCAGGCATGGCAGCACATGCCTGTAGTCCCAGCTACTTGAGAGGCTGAGATGGGAGAACTGCTTGAGCCCAGGAGTTTGAGGCTGCAGTGAGCCAAGATCATGCCACTGCACTCCAGCCTGGGGAACAGAGTAAGACCCTGTCTCAAAAAAGAAAAAAAAAAGATTATAGAACTTCAAGTTTATTCCCTGAGGAGGACGTGTATGAAAGACTGTGTTCTTCAGGAAATTTAATTGAAAAAAAGAAAGTCAAACACACAACCAAGTTCTTCATAGCTGTTTGAAGACCTACGTGCAGAAAACATCACTGCTGAACGACCAAAAGAAAACAGAGTATGATTCAACTAAAACAAGCAGTTTTAGGTAAAGACAAAATCAATAGTTGAAAACAATGAAAAAGATAGGCTTGCTTTGTTTTGGTTTGCTGTATTTAAACTGCTAATTTATCATTAATTAAAATATCTTAAATAACTTTTATGAATTCAGTCCAAAAATACTATTTGTTTGCTGTTTTTTTAATAGAATCTTTGCAAAACAATACTAAAATTTTATTTCTATATTCAATAAATATTACTCAATACCAAGCCCTGATTTAGGTATTTGAAATACATCAGTGAATAAAAATCTCTATTCTTGTGGAACTTACATATTTGTGAGGAGAACTTGGAAAATAAATACCAAAAGGAAAAGTAAATTACATATTAGATTGGAAGCGGTAAGAGCCATAGAGAACAGGGCTGGTTGCAATTTTAAGATCAGTTTGGAGGAAAATTTGAAGGAAACTAGAAAAGCACAAAAAGGCAGAGGAAGGCTTGATTCTTTTGGCCAGAGGATAATGGATGTCAGTCTCTTCTATGTATTTACTGTTTTTTGACATGTAGGGAAGAGCAAGCAGGGGAGGGTAATGCCCTTCTCCTAACCTGTAATGTGGTTGATGATCCACTTCTTTAGCAATAGTGGGGAACCTCGCTCTATTATCAGTCTTTCTAGTGACCAAGTATTCAGCTACCTGTGAACTCAGATTTTATTTTTCTGTGGCACCTGAATCCACATTAAGTACATTCTTATTTTAAATGTATAATAACAGCCTCCAGAAACTAAATTAATTACAATAGCTTTATTATGTGCTTATTATGTATAAAACTTTATTATTTTTTTCTAATCCTAGAAAGAGGTATTATCATCCTTACTTTAGAGATAAGAAAACAGAGGATCTGAGATTATAAGAGCCAAGCTCCAAGGTTAGGAACCTGTTTTAGTGGTTCAGGCAGGAACTGAACTTGGCTCTCTCTGAAGTCAAAGTCACAATCTTTTTACTAAGCCAACAGCAGAACTTGTGCTCAATGCATTCTGTTAGACACTTGCAATCTCTAATTTTATTAAAAAATGTTTATAGGGCAGAATGAACTTATTTCTTACTAGCAGACTTCACACAGTGCCAACGAACATAAAAAAGATGCCACCTAGACAGGTCAATAGTCATTTCATGGCAGCTTGATGCTGATACCAAAATAAAACTTCAAGATCCTAACATAGTCTTTACATTAAAACTTTTTATTAATCATTTTATCAAGTTCTATACATATAGTTCTTTTCTCTCTCTCTTCCTCCCTCCCTCCCTTTCTTTCTTTCCTTCTTTTCTTTCCTTTCTTTTTCTTTTCTTTCCTTCTTTCTTTTCTTTTCTTTTCTTTTCTTTTCTTTTCTTTCAACAGAGTCTCACTCTGTCTCCAGGCTGGATTGCAGTGGCACGATCTTGGCTCACTGCAACCTTCACCTCCAGGGTTCAAGCGATTCTCTGGCCTCAGCCTCCCGAGTAGCTGGGATTACAGGTGTGCACCAACACACCCAGCTAATTTTTTTGTATTTTTAGTAGAGACAAGGTTTCACCATGTTGGCCAGGATGGTCTCAATCTCTTGACCTCGTGATCTGCCTGCCTTGGCCTCCCAAAGTACTGGGATTACAGGTGTGAGCCACTGAGCCCGACCTGTTGTTTTCATTTATTGAATTGTTCTTGTGAGTTAGAGATTGCACTATACACTCCACATGTGTAATATTTTGTCTTAATCACATTATTTTAAAGAAAATTGAAGTCTATAAATGTTAAATGGAAACTTTACCTTAAGTGTCATAGTGAATGCTGAGTCCTAGTCCCTACTTCAGAGCCATAGAAATTTCTATGTAAGGAACTACTTAAAGAACTCAATTCACAGCAGTTAAGGAATAGTCCATCAGCACATGATAAATCTAAAGAGAGTGGTGGTGAGGAGTGGTGGATATCTTAGACTATGAGGGTCAAGAAGCCAGTATAAAATTACAGTTTCGCTTCTAGAAAAATGAACCAGGAACCAACTACATTGCATCTCAGTACCCATCTGCCATTTTTGGGTGCCAAGCCCCCAGCAAGACACAAGACACCCGGACCATGTAGGTGGCATATCAGTATAAATCTATCCTTGCTAGGTGGTGGGAGGCAAAACTGTTCTCATAGGGTCTTAAATGATTCTTCATGTCCCTGGCAAACCGAGTCCAAAAAAGGAGCCAAAAACACAACAGCACAGTACATTGTTGATAACAGAGACCTTGAGTCATTAAGAATGCATGTAAAGAAACAGAGCTGCACGCAGTACATGATAGAAAGCTTTTCATGTAAAACTGTTAAACCGAACGTCTCTGCTTTTTATCTGGCAAGTTTTACAAACTCTACCGGAGAATGCACTTTATGCAGAATTCTCATTTCCTGACAACCCTGGATAGATCAGGCATAGCTGTGATAATGTTCATCTCTGTGTATTATAATGAAGCTGCCATGGTAACTCCAGAAGTCACTTTAAAAAATGTGTAATTTTAAAAGTTCATTTCTTGGAAAAAGATTAGCACAGCTATAACACTCATAATAATCTAATGAGACTTGAAAAGAACACTCAGGCAAAAAATACGTATATAGAGAGAGACTCCTCAGAATTCACAATTGCATAAACCTCCTAAGAATGACGTGGTCCACCCGTGACTTCCCTAATCAATGAAAGCAGGGGGATGTTAGGTCAGAGATTTAATTAAATTTTGATGTGTGTCACTCAGCAGTAGAACCCATTCAGTGCCTATTTAGCTCAGGGTGCTCGAGAAGTAAATCACAGAAGCACTTGTGTGGAAAATTTTATGTACTTGCCATTTTCATAATTTAAAGAACTAGGTATAATAAATGTTTCCAGCATTTGTTATTTAGGACGGGTTGACTGTACCTTTTACGACTGGTCACAGAAATTCAGGCTGGGAAGGAAACAAATGTGACAACTGGGAGTTGAGTACATTTCTAAAGTTAAACTCTCTCTCCTCAGCCCACTCCCACCTTCCCACCCCAGCCTTTTTGAAAGGAAAATGGCATAAATCAGTGCTCAAAGTCTCTGTACCTTGTTTTGGACAATATCTTTTTTTGTTTTTTTTTTCCAAAAGGAGATTGTAACTTCTAAAAAATGTAATTGTTTTTGGAGACCGAATCATATACAACTGATGGAGGCATAGCGTGCGCTCAGAAGCCCCTGTTATCTCCGGGACCTCACAAGCCCTAGAAGCAAGCATTCCTGGAGGCGCATTGTTGCACACTCTTGATGTGGCATGTTTAATTGGAATGTCTTTTCTAGAGCCTTCCTTGCAGGCTTACAATTTAGGATCAGGGCCCTGGTTACAAATTCAAATAAGTCACATTTAATAAACCCTTATTAGCAGAAAGCTTTTGTGGCCATATGCTCATAAAGGAACCTTAATCTCCATGTTGAATTCCACATTGCTTAGTAAATTGTAAAGTTTAAGTAGATGTTGACCTCACCATTGCCTTTTAAAGAAACTAAGCTACATGGTGCAGGATGCCTTCCTTCCTTAGGCTTCCTTTCCAAATACACAACAGTGATTTGATTATTTATGTTACTTGTTTAGTTAAAGAAAATGGCAATGAAACTGTGATATGGTTTGGATTTGTGTCCCTGCCAAAATCCCATGTCAAATTGTAATCTTCAATATTGGAGGTGAGGCCTGGTGGGAGGTGATTAGATCATAGGACAGATTTCCCCCTTGCTGTTCTCATGATCATATGTGAGTTATTACAAGATCTTGTTGTTTAAAAGTGTGTAGTACCTCCCCCTTAACTCTCCAGCCATGTAAGATGTGCCTGCTTCCCGTTCACTTTCCTCCATGATTGTAAATTCCCTGAGGCCTCCCCAGCCATGCTTTCCATACAGTCTGCAGAACCGTGAGCCAATTAAACCTCTTTTCTTTATAAATTACCCATTCTCAGGTATTTCTTTATAACAATGCGAGAACAAACTAATACAAACTGGCTGATGCCTGCTCCTCACCTCCTCCACCCAGTGTCCCCAATTCCTGCCACAATCAGATGTATTGGTTGTTTGCCATTAGACAATTCTCTTATTTTTCTCAAAAAAAAAAAGAGAAAAAATTTAAGTCATCTGTTCTCACTTCTTGTCCAATCAGCCTTGCCATGAAACATTGTTTTGGCCCTCTCAACAATTTCTAGACATGCTGGTGGAAGTGAAGTCAGATAAAAGTGGACAAGCTTCCTTGAAAATGATTCTGTGACCCACAGTGGAAAAGACATAGAGTAGCAACTACGTTAGTCAGCCTGTCGAGTAGGCTTTCAGACATATTAGGTAATCAGAGTACTAAGAAACACGAGCTTGGCCTTCTGCCTTGAGAACAGTGTTAGGGCTCTTTCTTCCTCTACACATCTCTAACTTGAATCTTCTGTAAGCATCACACCTACTTTTGGGGTGTTCTTCATGACTGCCATAACTTTGACAGAGACATTCTATTTAGCAGTTGAGAGCAAGAACCAGGGAACCGAGTCACTGTGCTCCATTTTATCCGGAAACTAATGATGGTAGGAAAAAGTTCATCTTATGCTTATACAATAAATGGTAACTGCCTTGTTCTAGATGGTGCTTTGAACATTGAGTCTCAGGGTGAAAAACAATTTCTACTTTGAGAGAACTCAGAGTCTGGTAGGAGAATCTACATGGAAGTAAAACAAATCATTGTTTCAGGGGGAAGAATGGCCTCTTTTTACCCCTTGGTAACACGGGTATCCACCCCCAAGCACCTCACTTCCCATCCTACCCAAAGGTTTTCCAAATTCTACCTTTCATTTATCTTCAGCCAAACCACTGCCCTGTACAATTTTATCAAAGGATCTTACAACTGACTTAATCCTCTGAAAAAAATAGACATGCAAAATAATAGATTTCCTCAATTGTGATTCCCTCGATCTCAAAAATTGTGTCTTAGACTAACTTTACTCAGTTACTTTCTTTTGATGCTATCATTTTTCCTTTCCAAGGCTTGTTTCCCTTCCTTTCCTTCCTTTTCTTCCTTTCTGCAACCTTTGCCTCCTGGGTTCAGGTGATTCTCTAGCCTCAGCCTCCCAAGTAGCTGGAATCACAGGCTTGTGCCACTATGCCCAGCTAATATTTGCATTTTTAGTAGAGACAGGGTTTCACCAGGTTGGCCAGGTTGGTCTTGAACTCCTGACCTCAAGGACTCGACCTCCCAAAGTGTTGGGATTACAGGTGTGAGCCACTATGCTTGGCCACACATATCTTTCATTTCCTCTCTCATGCTTAGACTCTGATTCCTGTTGATACGGACTGATTCACACAGCCGGTCTCTTGCATACTCCATGCCTATCTGAACTCTGCCACTCAGCCTAGGATGTTCTTTCACATTGGTCCTGCATAAACACCGTGACCCACTTACCAAAACTCATCTTGTGTCTTTTCTTTCTTGTATTTTCATTTTCCCTATCTCTGCTGACTCTATATCTTTAGCTTTCAAACAGATGTCATCCTTAAGAAAAAAGTGAAAAAAAATCAATAACTTTTCATTAATGTTACTCATCAAATCACTATAATTCTCTCTTCCCTCCATTTGTTTGAAAGATGTGCATGCAATAATGCCATCAAAATATATATGTATTATTTGGATCTTTTATTACAAAACAAATATAGGAAATTTGGCAAAATGTTTCAGAGTTATAAAAAGAGAAATGATTACCATTTATAATCCTACCACCTAGAGAAAAATGCTAGAAGGATGGAGACTTAGGTGAGCAGTGTCTGGAATTAGACTGATTTCAAATTCTGGCACCATCACATACCAGTTGTGTGACTTGGGTCAAGTAACCTCACCTCACTGTGCCTTTGTTTCCCTTTGTGCAAAATGTATGATAGCAGGGAATTGCTGTGAAAATTTGACAGGTTAATGGAAGTGCATGTAAAGCACTTACAGTAACAGGCACTTATAAATAAAACTATATGTTACTAATTTTTTATTGTTGACATATTGAGTTATAGTCTTTGCCCATATATATAAATAGGTTATTTTGTATCTTGCTGTATCAATTATTTTAACAATTTGATTTCTCACTTAACAGTATTTTGTGTCTTCACTTCTTAAATCTTTACTTAAACTCCATCCACCTGCAACATGGCATGGGCATTAAGCTATAATTCGGCTGCTTTGTACAAGGCAAATCATCTCTAATAACATGCAATGAGATTGTCCTGAAGTCTTTCTTTTCTTTTTTTTTTTTTTTTGAGACGGAGTCTTGCTCTGTCGCCCAGGCTGGAGTGCAGTGGCCGGATCTCAGCTCACTGCAAGCTCCGCCTCCCAGGTTCATGCCATTCTCCTGCCTCAGCCTCCCAAGTAGCTGGGACTACAGGTGCCCGCCCCCACGCCCGGCTAATTTTTTGTATTTTTAGTAGAGACGGGGTTTCACCATGTTAGCCAAGATGGTTTTGATCTGACCTCGTGATCTGCCCGCCTCGGCCTCCCAAAGTGCTGGGATTACAGGCATGAGCCACCGTGCCCCGCCTCCTGAAGTCTTTAATTACCAACCTTCCCTTACTGAAACTCCTTTCTTAACTTCACCAACACTGTTCTTTCATTCTTCCTTTCTACGCGTCTTAGTCTCCCATAAGACATATGCTCTTTGTCGTCAAACTGCTAAATATTGTCAATTCTTAGAATACCAAATGCCTATTTCCATTTTTGTGCTCTGTTTCTTCCCTTGCATACTCCACATGTCCTTCAAGTGTAAGATTTTCAATACTAACCTTATTTTCTTCCAAAAAAGTCTCTACATTATTCATCCAATCACAGTTAATAGCATTACCACCCACCCAACCATCTAAGTCATTTTTAAGCTTTTTTCTTTTCCCTTGAGAATAGCCTCACTCGAAGCACTTTACTTTGTGCAAAACTGAGCACATGTACATCCTCTACACATCTGAATCCATCTCTCAAATCCATTCTTACTCGTGTCGTTTCTATCTCCATCAGTGCTACTGCAACACAACTGGTTTCTCCAGCTAGAAACATGGGTTGTCCTCAATTCCTAATTTCATTTCTTCCTCCACTTCAGCCAGCCATGACTTCGTTTTGCTGTGTTTTATCATTTCCTCTTCATTTCCTCTGCCCTGTTTTATCTCAGATCTTATCATCCCCTTCTTGTGTTATTGCTATGGCCTCCTGTAGTGGGTTGAATAGTGTCTCATAAAAATGCAAATCAACCCAGAACCTTAGAATTTGACCATATTCAGAAATAGGTTCTTTGCAGAGGTACTCAAGGTAAGGCTTGAGATGAGGTCATACTGGAGTAGGGTGGGCCTTAAATCTGATGAAAGAGTCCCATAAGAGACAGAAAAGGACACACAGACACACACACAGGGAAGCAGGCCATGTGAAGATGGAGACAGAGATTGGAGTGATGCAGCCACAAGCCTAGCGATGCCAGGGGCCACTGGAAGCTGGAAAAGGCAAGGAAGATGCTCTGCTAAAGCCTTCAGGAGGAGTATGGCTGTGTGGACACTTTGATTAAATTTTTCTTGTTTTAAATAGCCAATTTTAAGATGATTTTTTTTTTTTTTTTTAAATGGCAGCTCTAGGAAACTCAGACACCTCCCGACTAGTTTCCCCTTCAATCCATCTTCTATGCTTTGGCCAGAACTCTCAGACTATACCATGTCTCTGATTAAGATCTGTCAATCAAACACAAGCAAGGTTCTTCCCATCTGGCCTCTCTTTTCTTTGTTCTCTTCCACTTCTTATTTCCTGCATCTTTGACTCCTGAACACAATTTTTGTTCCATATCTAAGTCCTTTCTGACTTTTGCCTCTCTAGTTGGAATGGCCTTATCAGTCTTGTCTTCCTTGTGCAATTAGTCATTTATCATGATCCAGCCCAGGAGTCACCTCATCTATGCAGTCCTTCTTGACTCTTCTCTGTCATGTTCGTGCCTTGCATTTTCTTCTACTACTGTATTTATTAAACATCATAATTGTTTGCTAATATCTTCTTATTCATTTTTATAGTCCAGTATTTTCTGGCACAGTGTCAAACACATAATGGGTATTCAATCCATGTTTGTTGAACGACAGAATCCCTTTTTTCTTACATATTACACATAATTAAATGTTTGTTCATTTTTTTAAGAGATGGGGTCTTGCTTTTTAGTCCAGGCTGAAGTGCAGTAATGCAATCATAGTGCAGCTCACTGTAACCTCAAACTCCTGGGAAGCGATCCTCCAACCTCAGCCTCTCGAGTAGCTGGCACTACAGACACACACCACCACTATGCCTGGCTAATGCTTTTTGATTTTGGTCAAGACAGGATCTTGTTACTTTGTCCAGACTGGGCTTAAATTCATGGCCTCAAGCAATCCTCCCACCTTGACCCCCAAAGCACTGGGATTACAGGCGTGAGCCACCGTACCCAACTTACGCCAATTTTAATTTAAAAAGTTATCTTTGAGTTTTTCCACTCAGTCTTACTGTCTTGGTTCTAGTCATGGCCTCCCTTGAATAGTTTTCTTGCCTGCATCTCCCTGTCTCTCTATTTTGTTTCTCCTTCTGCCATTAATAGAATCTTTCTGAAACTCATAAAAAATTATATCATTCTCATAGCTGGAAACTTCAGTAATTACCCATTGGCTTTAGAACAAAGTCCAAACTTTATAATGTGACTTATAAAATTGTTCCAATCTTTCTTGCTCCATCAAGAATGTGGTGTTCCAATTTCACTAGATTTCCCACAAATCCTTAAAGCCCTGTTCATGTTTGTGTCTTCATAGCTTTGTTCCTCAGCTTTCTGCTGGAGTCCTCTTTCTTTTCTTTTATTTTTTTTGGTTTTTGGAGATGGAGTCTTGCTCGCCCAGGCTGGAGTGCAGTGGTGGGATCTCAGATCACTGCAACCTCCACCTCCCGGGTTCAAGCAATTCTGCCTCAGCCTCCCAAGTAGCCAGGACTACAGGCGCACTCCACCATGCCTGGCTAAATTTTGTATTTTAGTAGAGACAGTGTTTCCCCATGTTGGCCAGGCTGGTCTCGAACTCCTGACCGCCCGTCTCGGCCTCCCACAGTGCTGGGATTACAGGTGTGAGCCACCACGCTCGGCCCCTCTTCCTTCTTAATGTGCCAAAGCATCCCCTTCTCTTCTGAAAGATCCCTCTCAGGCCTACAGTAGAAATAAGGAAGTACATTACTCCTTATCTTATCTTCCTTCAGAGCTCTGTCCCAGCTATGTTTACATCATGTTACACTGAAGCATGTAACTATGCTATTTATAATCAGCTATGCTACCATGTGCTGACTTAGCATATCAGAGCTGAGTTGAGTGTAAATATGACTATTTCTCCCTCTCTGATATGTCCCTATCTAGCCTGTGAGAGCCTTAAAACTTGGGATCCATTTTGTAGTCTGGATATCCAGAATACTCTCTTGAAAAGAGTACATAATTAGAAGTGTCCTTTCAGAGGTGGCTTTTTTTTTTTTTCCCTGTTAAGGAGTTTGTGAATTTATTTTTAGGCAAGCATCAAATATGTGTTTTTTAAAATGTCTTTATTTGTTATCCATCCATATGCAGACTGATTTTCTATTCTTTAAAAAAAAATTATTTACATAGCATAATATACGCAAGCAATACATGTAAACCTTTGTGATGGCTAATTTTATGCATCAACTTGCCTGGGCCATAGTACCCAGATATTTGGCCAAACATTATTCTAGACATCTCTGTGAAGGTACTTTTTGATGAGATTAATATTTAAATCAGTAGACTTTGCATAAAACAGATGGCCCTTTATAATATGGGTGGGCCTCATCCAATCAGTTGAAGGCCTTAACTTAGAAAAAGACTGACCTTCCTGGAGGAATAGCGAATTCTGCTAGCACCCTGACATTGAATTCAAACTGAAGTTCTTCCCTAGATCTCCAGCCTGCTCTGCTGCCCTGAAGATTTTGTTCTGGCAGATTCCACAATTGCTGAGCCAATTCCTTAAAATAAATCTTTCTCTATACACACGCATACATCTTATTCTGTTTCTCTAGAGAACCCTAATAAAACAGTCGAAAAATATCTCTTCTCATCTGAAACATTTCATTGATTCTCTCTCTGTACACACATTTCTAAAACACAACACCACACAACAAGTTATAAATAAAATTTATGAGCTTGAACTTGGAAATGTTTGCTTGCAAAGGTGTATTTGTGGCCCAGAAGTCCTGGAATCACCCGGCGCCTGAGTCTGAATCTTGGCTCTAGCAACTAGATGACCTTGATAGAGTTACTTGCCCTTTTGTTTTTCTGTGACTTGATATGATTGCTGTTGTGAGGATTAAATCAATGGAAACATGTGAAGTGTTTAAGACAGCGCCTGGCACATAGTAAGTGCTCACTGAACATTGGCTGTCATGTTTATAAAATCTCCTCTGTTTGCATAATTGCTTCAGTTCATTCATTTCCCCTTGCTGATCTACTACTGAGAAAAATATGGATTCTGATTGCTTTTCTTCAGCTCCTGCAGTCTGAAATGTGATAACAATGTATTCATTACAATAAAATTCCACTATTAATTTTTTGGATGGTTCATGCTGCTTGATGTAGTAATATTATATGTGTATTCCCAGGGTGATGTTTCTTGGTTTCTTATTGTTTAAACAAAACTGTCTATTTTGATTCTAGGGTATAGGAAATGTACAAAGTTCAAATATACTAGTAAAAATGAAAGATATTTTCATTTACTAAAGCTATAATCAAGAGAGAAGGCATTAATTAAGTAATTACTAAAGGGAATAGAAATGTTTCTGAGTTTGCTAAAGAGTCTTCCCTGCCAAGGGGTGGCTAGAGATCTGTCTTTACTGTAACATATGCAAATACAGACATAAGTAGAGCAAACCCTGGGTTTTTCTTACTTCTGAAAGAAAACAGTAGTTCAAAAATAAATCTCAAAATAAATTTTGTTTGGTTTGGCAGTGCAGCAGCAGCACATAATTTGGGGCAGTTGGTGGATTTATTTTGTGAGCATATGTGTGTTTTAACACTTAATCTAAAACAAGAGTAAAATCAATCTTTATTTCTTAGCACACTACTCGTTACTTAAGAAGGTGTTTCAGAATTGTGTTAAAAGAAAAGGTAGTTAATCAGGAAGGGGTGTGTGTGTGTGTGTCACGTGCAAATCCCACAAGACATTGCTTTTTCGTCATTACTTTCTGTTTTCCACTGGTGATACTGAATTCCTCTTGCCTTTACTTGATAAAGCATCATGTCCCCAAGGTATATACTAATGTTGAAAGAAAACATTCTTTTTTCCTCCCTTTGAGTGTGTGAAAGATTGATGATAAGACATTTTCCATCTTCTCTCATGTAGTTCTCTCTTTAGATCATTACTAATGATTTGGCAATCAAATGCACTTGAAATATGTAGATGAAACAATCCTCATGCTTTTTATCAGTGGCAAAAGACTTTCTGTTTTACAAATGGATCTAGAAATAAGCATCCTTAATTATAAGTATACATAAATATACTTCCCTGAAATATATTAATAATTATCTGAAAGACATATAAATATGAATGATAAATTAAACGTAAAGCAATATAAACTAGAAGGGCCTGTATTTCTGAACACATTTAAGTCATTTTCCATCTTCCAATCAGGCTTCATCAAGTCAATACAGATTGAGGACTGTTTATCCCTTTCTTATAAATTCCCAGGAAGAAAGATGTCTCATTTAAAGGATAATTATTACCTACATATATACATATATACATGTATATAACATATGCTATTTAAGAAAATTCAAATCAAGCTTTAACTTGATTTGACTTTACATTAAATATTTGCTTAAAAACTTTTCACAGAAAATCTTTACTATAAAAATCAATAAAATCAGTATTATTATTCCCATTTTATAAAAAGAAAAAAAAATGAGATACGTACTTGTGTACATTCCACAGAGAGTTAACCATACCCCTTCAACCAAAAACAAAATTTTTGCTTTTTGTTTTATTTAATGCCAGGGTTCTTCCCATCAATCCAAGTTACTTTTTAAGAGTATAAATGATTTCTTACAAAGCCATTATAAATGGAGGAAAATCACCAGGTGGTATAATTTTTCTCTCTCACAATTCATTTTTTTTCACCAAAAATGTCTGTAACATTTAATTATAAACTGCTTATAATCACAGTCCACTGATACAACATAGTAACCATAGATTAATTTAGGCGCTCACTGTCAGTTTTCTGTATATAGAAATCAATTTGGTTTGAAATCTTTGTGCTTGGGTGCTTATTAGGCTTGCTTACTAGTGTAGATGCATCTGGTGAAGTTTTGCAACTTCCAAATAACTTAAGAAACAAACCTAGAAATCCTTTGAAGGTTGAGCCTGGTAGATTCTGAGGTAAGTAGCTGTCTGGTGTCCATGATCGGCTTAGTTCTGCTGGGACCTAGAGCCCTTCTTAGAAATGATCGATGTCTCACCTTTAAATGAATTTTTCATTCTTCATATCCCTCCTTTTTATCCCCACCCAACTTCCATCCCAACTTTTCTCCTCTTTCTTCTGACCTGGTGTTAGCACCTAGGTGTCTGAAGTGGCATAATTTCACCAAAATCCTTTCTCTGGTGCTCATAAGCAGAACCTTACTTCTATGACTCCTTAAGCCTAATTTTTCATCAGGGCTTCCTTCTAATCTCCCTTATGAACCAGTTTTCTCTTCAGTACTAAAGGAGTTTTCCCTAATATGTTCAACAGATGCTCCTTTCCAATGCCATCTTTTCAGAGCGCCTAAAAGTGCTCCATTGTGGAGCCTAGCATATATGCTTGAATATACAAACACAGCACTACTTCTTTTCTTTATTGACTTGCACTGAAATCTGTGCCTCTTCTAAATAAAACACTTTGCCTTCCCAGTATCAGGCTGCCCATGTGCTGAAACATTTGTGTCTCCTTTAAATGCATCAGAACTTCCCAGGTTTGCCTCCAACAATATTTTAACAGATAGTACACTGCCAAAAACCGATCAAATGCTTTCCAGATCTTCTTGACAGCATTATTGATGACAGATGGTTCGCCTCCACATTTCACCAACCACAGGACAGTATTAGAAGTAACACTGCCTTGATATGATTATGCAGTAGGACAACATATGTAATGCCTTTCACCTCTTGACCTCCGTAAGAACATAAATATTTAGAAGAGTTCCAAAATATCAGAAGAGCTATAATTGCACATGGTTTTATGCAAACCATTTACTTACTGATACCCTTAGCTGAGGGCAAATTATTTATTTGTTTTCCTTTTCATAGGAATCCTAAGTGTCATTGTACTATATTTACAATGTCCATTCTCAGGGGTTACTACGAAAAGGCATCTAATTTCCCATGAGTGAAAATGCTCTGAAAATAGATGTACTCAGGGCTTAAACATGGAGTTTCTCAGAGGCCTGTAGTTGTTTCCAGTTAGGAATTTTTTTAACCAGAAATAAAATAATATATTGCTTTTCCCAGTTACTGTCTTGTTCTCTGTGAAGGCTAATCATTGACCTATATTATCAAAAAGACAATTAATATTGGACAAAATGTATGATTAGTATAGCTGCTTATGTGAAAAATTAATACGTGTGGGAGAGTTATAAATTTGAATCTTTTTTTAAGGCACCAAAATATGCCATTATGATAAATAGCTTACTATGAATGCTTGGGGTAGCTGCCATGTTCTTAATTGTTTAAGTACCACCAAGTATTACTTTTCTAGATTATAAATACCATGAAGGCTAGGATTGTGTCTGTTCTGTTCACTTCTGATTTCCCAGCATCAAGCACAGAATCTGTTGCCGTAATAGGTGCTCAATAAATATGTGATAACTATCTGGATGAACAGATAGATGGAGACATGGATGGAACAATTTACCAAGCACTAAAGCACATTACAGTGTTCATCATGAGAGTTGGTATACATTGTGGATAAAAGCCTGGGTTTGTCTTTGGTTATATGTACTGACTTTATAAAAGTGGAAGTTTTTAACATCTAATGCCTCAATTTACTCATTTTTAATATGAGAATAATAATACTTTCTATAATATAAAAATATAGAGGCCTTATAGTGATGATACTAAGTACACTGACTCTGGGGCTACATTTCCTAACTTTAAATTCATTTTGTACCACAGAATGGCTATGTAACTTTGATCTCGGCTCACTGAAACCTCTACCTCCCAAGCTCAAGCCATCTTTCCACCTCAGCCTCCAGAGTAGCTAGAACTAAAGGTGTGCACCACCATGCCTGGCTAATGTTTCTGATTTTTGTAGAGAAGAGATTTCACTATGTTGCCCAGGCTGATCTCAAACTCCTGGGCTCAAGTGATTCATCTGCCTTGGCTTTCCAAAGCGCTGGGATTACAGGCATGAGCCATTGTGCCTGGTTCGTGTTAGTCATATTCATTGTGCAATATGTTTTTTTTTTCTTTCTTGAACCAAATAAGTTTTTGTTTGTTCCTCACTGTAGTTAGCTTAAAAGAAAAAATAAATCACAGTAATTGTAATTTAAGAGATGTAAAATATGAATTCACCTGCAAAGTAACAAATGAGAAATAAAATGGCTTTAGGGCTAGGAGTGGTGACACAAAAATAAACCCTCAATGTAATAGGACTTTCCAGAAAAAGATGCTCCTCTATTCACTTCATTAATTCCTTCAATCATTTACTCAACAATATATATTTACTGTTTCAACAACATATATGCTCTATGGCAGGCACTACTCTAGGTGAAATAAATATAGACAGTAGTTAGAAAATAAATAGAAATCACAGCCTTTAACAGTTCTTAGAGCTGTGTGTGTGTGTGTGTGTGCGCGCGCAAACACTGATAAGCAAAATAAATAAATGTATAATATGTTAAGTCCTTGTAGACAATTCATGTTAAGGAGAAAAAAGCTCAGAAAGACAGAATTTGGAGTTTGGTGTTACAATTTTCCCAGAGTAGATATGAAGTCCTCATTTATATGGTTAATATAGAATAAAGGACTAACAGAGATGAGCGCATGCATTGTGTTCATGTTTTTGGAAAGGAAAGCCAGTCAGAGGGAGGAGCAATTAGAAAGACCCTAAAGAACACTACCTACTATATCTCAATGACATGAAGGAAACCAGTCATTTTAAAAGAAATTTCTGCAAGGAGGAGAGTAGTAAGACACAAAGTCAGAGGGGTATGTGGGAGTGCACTGGATTGTGAAGGGTCTTATAAGCCAATGGAATGATATTAGCTTTCACTTGTAATGAAATATGAAGTCATTTGAAGGTTTTAGCAAGAAAACAAGATAATCAAACTTTATCTTGATTATCAAGATAAACAAGGTGATCAACCTTTAAACAGAACTATTTTAGTTACTGTCTTGAGCATATACAATAGGGAGGACAAAGGTGTAAACAAAGTCTGGAAGCTTTTTCAATAATGCAAGTAAGAGATTATGTGCTCTTGGAACAAATTATTACAGGAAAGACTGAAAAGTAGACCAATACAGAGGCTATTTTGAAGCTAAAGGTGGGAGAACTTGTTGATGCATTAAATGGGGGAAGGAAGAGGACAGACAGCCATTTTTTTAAAATCTGCAGCTATTGGAAGAATAGAATTGTTATTAATTGTTTGGAAAGGCTGAAGGAGGTCAGTGAAAATTAGGAAGGCTGTTTCAGACAAGTGGAGATGTTGAGTAGACAGATATGTGTGTATATCTGAAGTTCAGAATGGAAGCCTAAATAGGAGATTAGAAGTTGAAAGCCATCACTGTACCGACACTATAAGGCTGCAAGATCACCAAAGGAGGGGGTATAGAAAGAAAAGGGAATATGAATTTTGGAGAGACAAAATCATACCCATAACAGTCCATTCTCCCCCAAATACTCATGCCCATCCCAACATTCATCAGAGTTTCAACTTATCATAGCATCTACTCTTAGTTAAAAATCTCATCTAAAAAATGTCAGCTCAAAAGTCAAAAGTTAATTATTTAAATAAGCTAAATTAAGTATGGCTAAGATTCCAGGCATAATCTATCCTATGGAAAAATATCTTTCCCCCTATGGATATATGAAACTTAAAAATAAACCACCTGCTTTCAAAGTATAACAGTAGGACAGACATATGATAGACACTAACCTCCCAAGAGGGAGAAATTGAAATAAAAGGATCACTGATTCCAAGAAAGTTGGCATCTAGCAGGCTAAGTTTCATTATGTTTCCAGGTCTGAGGCTTAAGCTCTGTGGCTTAAGGCTCTATCTTCAGGGCCTACTTTCCTCCACAGTCTCTGCCTCTGCTTCCATGGCAGCTCTATTGACCTCTGCCTCAGTTTCTGCACCTCTGACCTCTGAGTCCTTCTTACCATTAAAGTGTAGCACATGTTTGCAGTTGAGCAGCTCTATCAGTCCTTTTCCTGACTGTAAAATTTTGGAAGTCTGATAGTCTTCTTTAACTTTGTGAAATCCTTTTTAGTTTAAATTGGCAGTGTTTCTGCTGATACAATTTTCTCAACAGTCTTGTCGGTCTCCCACATATATCATAAGGTTTCACACCATTAGACAAGAGGATCCTCTACAGGTCTTTCCCAGATACCTCCATTTCTGTTTCTGGCTTCTGCTGAGATGGTTGAGGGGGCCCCAAAAGTCACACATGTAATCTCTTCAGCAAAAATCTTTCAGTCTCATCTTTTCCTTGTCTTCAGAGCACAGTTTCTCTAACAGTGAATCTCCCAACATTAGCACGTTTTGGAATCTGAATAGACATGATTTTTTTGAATCATCAAGTGCTAGTTTCTTTGTGCGTAACAGTCTCTTCTTCAATTTATCTTTCTCTTCTCACATTTTATTCTAAATGGCAACAAGAAATCAGGCCACACCTTCAAAATTTTGTTTGAAAATATTTTCAGCTAAGTAATATAAGTATGTAAGTTGTCAGACAAGCAGAGAGCCAAATCAGGAATGAACTTCCATTCACAATTGCTTCAAAGAGAATAAAATACCTAGGAATCCAACTTACAAGGGATGTAAAGGACCTCTTCAAGGAGAACTACAAACCACTGCTCAGTGAAATCAAAGAGGACACAAACAAATGGAAGAACATACCATGCTCATGGATAGGAAGAATCAATATCGTGAAAATGGCCATACTGCCCAAGGTTATTTATAGATTCAATGCCATCCCCATCAAGCTACCAATGAGTTTCTTCACAGAATTGGAAAAAACTGCTTTAAAGTTCATATGGAACCAAAAAAGAGCCCGCATTGCCAAGACAATCCTAAGTCAAAAGGACAAAGCTGGAGGTGTCACGCTACCTGACTTCAAACTATACTACAAGGCTACAGTAACCAAAACAGCATGGTACTGGTACCAAAACAGAGATATAGACCAATGGAACAGAACGGAGCCCTCAGAAATAATGCCACACATCTACAACCATCTGATCTTTGACAAACCTGACAAAAACAAGAAATGGGGAAAGGATTCCCTATTTAATAAATGGTGCTGGGAAAATTGGCTAGCCATAAGTAGAAAGCTGAAACTGGATCCTTTCCTTACTCCGTATACGAAGATTAATTCAAGATGGATTAGAGACTTAAATGTTAGACCTAATACCATAAAAACCCTAGAAGAAAACCTAGGTAGTACCATTCAGGACATAGGCATGGGCAAGGACTTCATGTCTAAAACACCAAAAGCAACGGCAGCAAAAGCCAAAATTGACAAATGGGATCTAATTAAACTAAAGAGCTTCTGCACAGCAAAAGAAACTACCATCAGAGTGAACAGGCAACCTACAGAATGGGAGAAAATTTTTGCAATCTACTCATCTGACAAAGGGCTAATATCCAGAATCTACAAAGAACTCAAACAAATATACAAGAAAAAGCAAACAACCCCATCCAAAAGTGGGGAACGGATATGAACAGACATTTCTCAAAAGAAGACATTCATACAGCCAACAGACACATGAAAAAATGCTCATCATCACTGGCCATCAGAGAAATGCAAATCAAAACCACAATGAGATACCATCTCACACCAGTTAGAATGGCAATCATTAAAAAATCAGGAAACAACAGGTGTTGGAGAGGATGTGGAGAAATAGGAACACTTTTACACTGTTGGTGGGATTGTAAACTAGTTCAACCATTATGGAAAACAGTATGGCAATTCCTCAAGGATCTAGAACTAGACGTACCATATGACCCAGCCATCCCACTACTGGGTATATACCCAAAGGATTATAAATTATTCTACTACAAAGACACATGCACACATATATTTATTGCGGCACTATTCACAATAGCAAAGACTTGGAATCAACCCAAATGTCCATCAGTGACAGACTGGATTAAGAAAATGTGGCACATATACACCATGGAATACTATGCAGCCATAAAAAACGATGAGTTTGCGTCCTTTGTAGGGACATGGATGCAGCTGGAAACCATCATTCTTAGCAAACTATCACAAGAAGAGAAAACCAAACACCGCATGTTCTCACTCATAGGTGGGAACTGAACAATGAG
>NC_045443.1:89152546-89182641 GCF_002776525.5 Piliocolobus tephrosceles | reverse complement strand
ACCAAACACCGCATGTTCTCACTCATAGGTGGGAACTGAACAATGAGATCACTTGGACTTGGGAAGGGGAACATCACACACTGGGGCCTATGATGGGGAGGGGGGAGGGGGGAGGGATTGCATTGGGGAGTTATACATGATATAAATGATGAATTGATGGGTGCTGATGAGTTGATGGGTGCAGCACACCAACATGGCACAAGTATACATATGTAACAAACCTGCACGTTATGCACATGTACCCTAGAACTTAAAGTATTAAAAAAAAAAAAAGTATGTAAGTTGTAAACAATGGCTTACAACTTCTGCTTCCCAAGCAACATTAAGACACAATATAGCTAAGATATGCCACTATATTATACAGATTACCTTTCCTAGAGTTTTCAATAACATGTTCATAATTCATTTCTGAGCACCTGTCTTTAATATTCATATCTATACCATGAACACTGTGCTCATGGGAATATATGTATTCTCTAAGATAATAACAGTTTTCTCTGCTATAGTCTTCATTTCCTTTGAGCCTTCACCAAAATCTAGGCTTTTTCTACCATACTCCTCAAAATTATTCCAGCCTCTACCCATTGCTCAATTCCAAAGCCACTTCCAGATTGTTAGATATTTGTTTCATTACAATTATACTTCCTGGTACCAAAATCATTGCTCTTCATTTTTTTCTGTATATTTAAGCTTCTAACTGGGGATTGTTTTTCTTTTGTCTTTTGGTATTTCCTCTAGTGTGGAACTAATGATTAATTATTTTAGTTTTTATTTCTATGAAAGTGTTCTATTTTACCTTTACTTATAAAATATGAATAATTACCAGGTATAGAATTCTAGATTGGTATTTTCCTCTAGTACTTTGAAGATCTCATTCCATTGACTTCTGGTTTTTATTTTGTTGATTCTAGGAAAGTGTTATATTCCTGGCACTCTCTGCCTATATTTAAGATGTTCGCTTTGTCTTTGGTTTTCAGCAGTATGACTACAGTGTATCTAAATGTGTCATTCTTTATGATTATTTCACATTAGATTTATATTCCTTCTTGAAATTGTGACTTGATATCTTTTCTTGATCGGGGAAAAATCTTGACCATTACATTTTTTTTAAACTTCTTTTGTTCCACTATCTCTCTACTATTTTTTGGGAGTTTAATACGTGTGTTAGATCATTTGATTGTTGCTATAATTTGAAGGTTATTGCACCCTCCATACATTTATGAAGTTTAACTCCCAATTTAACAGTATTGAGAGGTATAATCCTTGGAGGTGATTGAGTTGTAAGGCTCTGCCCTCATGAATGGGATTAGGTGCCCTTATAAAGGAGCTTGATGGAGGGACTTTGTTCCTTTTTGCCCTTAACCTTCTGCCATGTGAGGACACCGTGTTCTCCCTTCTGGAGGACACAGTGTTCAAGGTGCCATGTTGGAAGCAGATTGGACCCTCACCAGACACCAGATGTTGGCACCTTGATCTTGGACTTACTAGTCTCCAGAACTGTGAGAAATAACTTTCTGGATAGTTACAATTTGCCTAGTCTCTGGTATTTTGTTATAGTAGCTTAAAGAGACTAAGAAAATAATATATTCTATATATTTTTTCTCTTTTCTTCATTTTAATCTAATCATTTTGCTTTGGTTTGTGTACTTTTAACATACACATTAAAGTTGTAATTTGGTTACTGTGTTAATCAGTTACAAAATTTCTGTTTGCTTTTTAAAAATGGCTTACATTTCTCTGATGAAATTTTTACCTTGTCTTCTATTTCTTGAACATGTATTAATCATAGTAATTTAATTCAATGGTTGATAACTACAATTGTGGATATCTTATGGGTGTGTTTTTACTGCTGGTTTTCTCTTGGTTTGCCACACAAACACATACACACACACTTAGTTTCTGTGTGTGTGTGTGTGTGTGTGTGTATGCAGCCAGAAATAATGTTTGAAAAGTTACAGTGGCAGATTGAAGTCTTGAATGATGCTATCGTTCTGTAGAAATAATTTGTTTTCTTCATCTGGTAATTTAGCTTGAGACAGATCAGATTATTCCATTCAGGATTAAGCTGATTCAAATTAGTTTTCAGTATTTGTGAAGGCTTGGTCTGTCCAGGTTCACCATTATCATGGGCATAGTCCTTCAGAGACCCCAAAAGAAACCCAGAGTTTTATGTCAGAATCCTTTCTCCTTGGCACATATTAAACTTCAACTGCCATTACCCTAACCTCTTAAGACTTCTGAAAGTCCTGCTCAGATTTTTAGATTCTTGTTTATCATATTAGAACTAGCAAATTTTTTATGGTGAAAAGCAGAGCTAAATATTATATTTACTTCTTTTTGTTTCCTTTGTCTCTGAGTTCTTGATTGCTCAAGTTCTTACTGCCTTGGTAGCTGTCTTATACCTTTAAACTGATTTTTAAAATTATTTTATTTGGATTCTGCCATTTTTCTTGGCAGAATACCTTCATAGTAGGAATTGAAAATATTTTTTGAGCAGAATGGCATTTTACTGTAAATTTTTTGTGCTACATGATTATTTTAAAATTTTCAAATCGATTTTGGAAAGTTTACATAGAGTATGTTAGTTCTATAGAGCTCCCTGTACTTTTAACTGCTGAATGATATTATATCCAATACCCTCTTGATGAAACCTAGATTGTTCTCAATTGTATTGCAATTATTTACAGTTATGCAACAAATATTCTGTGCATGCTTTTTGGTGTATCCATGTGAGTAGTACACTAGAGTCAATATTGATCATTGAAGTTGGTGGATATGAACATAAAAAGCTTAACTGATACTTCACATTTTCCCTTATAAATAGGGTTCCAATTTATACTTCCACTAATAGAGGAAGAATGAAATTGATGCTTTTATAAAAAACAAATTAAAATAGGCAAGATGAATTTGCAAAAAGATTACTCCTACTATTCTTTTACACAAATGAAACACTAACAGAATATTACTAGTTGATTAATTTGACAATTGTTTGTTATTCCAAATAAACATTTGGGCAGTGAGGATTAATCAGTGGTGAAGTTGACAAAATTCTTGCTATAATAGAGATGATATTTTAGGAAGTAAGAATTTTGGGGTTTCAAGCAGCTTGGTTTGTATTTTCTAATATATTGCAAACTAATTTATTTGTCTCAATTTCTCTCACCTTTTCTAATTGCTTTGAGTCTTTCTGAGAACTTGAAAATTTACAACAAGTTGGAAACATTTTACATACAAATAAATAAAACTTGATGAGCAAAATACAATGATTAATGACAAATTGGGAGAATATTTTTAACTAACACATGGTTAAAATCCCTAATATAAAAAGAGTTTCTTTAGAGTGAGCAAAAAATAACAATAATTGACAACTCAATAAAAATAATACAAATGACTCCAAAACATAGGAGCAAGCAGCTTAAATTTGTTCATAATGACAAATTTACAAATAAAAACCACACTGAGATAAGATTGTTCATGTATTAGACTGCTAAAAATCATGGGTTTTGACCATAAACTTTATGGCAAGGCTTTGGGGAAACAAGCACTTTCATTTATTGCTAGTAGGATTGCAAAATGCCTTTCTAAGGAAATTTAGAAATATCCAGAAAATAAATGTCTTTGTTCTTTTACTTAGTAATTCCTCTTAGGAATCTAACTCAAGATACCCTTGCAAAAATATAAAATGATCTATGTACAAAGATATTGGTTGTGACATTATTTAAAATAGCAAAAGCCTGGAAACAACCTAAATGTCTATCCATAGTGAACTGGTTCAACAAATTATAATATGTCCTTATAATATAGTACCAATCCTCTGTAAAATGTAATGAGGAAGATCTCTATATATTGATATTGGGTGACTCCAAGGTAATTGGAAAGTGAAAAAACCCTACAAAACTGAAAATGCAAAACATCATTTAGTGTATATGATAAAAGATGAGAGAGAAGAAGTGATGGAGAAACCAGAATAGAAGCAAGGTTTTACTGAGTATACCTTACATTATGCTTTTATTTTGAAATCTTTTGATATTTTACAAAATTAAGTCAAATCAAAATCAAAATAATCAGTAAAATGGAATGAAAATTAAGCAAATGGATCTAAATTTTATATTGTGTGTAGAATAACCACACAGAAAAACACTGATTATTTCATGTGATTTAAAATACGCTATTTGTACTGTGTAAACCTAACAAGATGTATTCTAAAGACAACAATCTATTTTAAAATATTTGGCAGAATTCAAATTTTAGTAATTCTGTTATTAATTTGAACACATTATTAATTTTATAGGAATAAATATTTTCAGTATATAAAACATTCTAAAATAAAAAACAATTTAAAATCCATCATTGGAAATGCAAACTTGTGTGCATATATATATGCATATATATTTCATTATATATATTTCATATGTATATTCACTGTGTCCACTGGAAGAACCAGAAAGCAATGATACCTACTATGAGCACTCTAAATACAGTCACATGTCACTTAATGTTGGAGAGTGCTGAGAATTGCATCTTTAAGTGATTTCATCATGTGCGAACATCAGAGTGTACTTACACAAACCTAAATGGTATAGCCTACTATACATCTAGGCTGTATGGTGTAGCCTATTGCTCCTAGACTACAAACCTGTACAGAATGCTATTGTACTAAATATAGCAGGCAATTATAACACAATGGGAACCACTGGTGTATCTAAACCTATCTAAACACAGAAAAGGTTCAGTAAAACTATGGTACAAAAGATAAAATATGACACACCAATGTAGGGCACTTACCATGAATGAAGCTTGCAGGACTGGAAGTTGCTCTGGGTCAGTGAGTGAGTGAGTGGTGAATGAATATGATGGCCTAGGACATCATGGTACACCACTGTAGATGTTATAAACATGGTACATTTATGCTACACTAAATTTATTTAAATTTTTTTATTCAATAATAAGTTAATCTTACCTTACTGTATCCTTTTCACTTCATAAGTTTCTAATTTTTTAAATCTGTTGACTCTTGTCATAGCACTAAGTTTAAAACACAAATTATATAGCTGTAAAAAATATATTTTATTTATATCCCTATTGTATAAACATTTCTCTATTTTTAATTTTTTCATTTTTAAACTCTTTGGTTAAAAACTAAGACACAAACATATGCATTGACCCAGGCCTACACAGGGTCAGGATAATTAACGTCACTGCCTTCTACCTCCACATCTTCTCCCACTGGAAGTTATTCAGGGGCAGTAACACATATAGAGTTGTCCTTTTGTATGATAACACTGCCTTCTTCTGGATTACCTCTTGAAGGACTTGCCTGAAGCTGTTTACAAATAATTTTTTTTTAGTAAGTAGAAGGAGTATACTCCAAAATAACAATAAAAAGTATAGGATAGTAAATACACAAGCAGTAATATAGTTGTATACTATCATATCAAGCATTGTGCACTGTACATAATTGTGTGTGCTGTACTTTTGTATAACTGGCAGCACAATTGGTTTTTTTATGTCGTCCTTACCACAAACACATGAATAATGCATTGCACTGTGATGGTACAATGACTACCACATCGTCACTAGGTCATAGAAATTTTTGAGCTCCATTATAATCTTATGAGACCATCATTGTATGTGTGGTTCATTATCTACCAAAACATTATGTGGCACAAGATGATATTATTTTCTTTAAAAGCATCTAAAAACATTTATTTCACTAAAGGCTGATTTAGGCTAAGTGTGGGGTCTGAACTGTATAAATGTATAAACTGAATCGTGGTCATCTTATTCCATAGAAAAAGCAAGCTCTCAAACACTAATGAGGTCATACCAAAAGCACAGGAGCTAACTTTAAAGGACTCCCATTAGCCAAAAATAAGACCATTTGATATTGAAAAATGTTGTCTTGATCAACCAAGATATATTAAATATATAGACATTCATGAGTCCATAATGATCCTCAACAAGTCCTTATTGTGATGGTTGCTTGGCTACAACTCTTTACTGTAAAAATTGATAAAGATAAAAAGCTTTTATTTTAACTTTTCACTATCAATTTTATTTCCTCAGAGCTATTTAAGGACAGAAAGTTCTTTTTAGCAGAATTTTAGTTTATACATGCAGAAGAAAATAAGTAATTGAAGAATATTGTTAAAATGCCCATATTACCAAAAGTTATCTCCAGCTTCAATGGAATCTCTATCAAAGTCTCAATGGTATTTTTTACAGAAATAGAAAAAGCAATCATAAAATTCATATGAAACCCCAAAAGAACCCAAATAGCCAAAGCAATTGTGAGCAAGAACAAAGCTGAAGGCATCACACTTCCGGATTTCAAAATATATTGCAAAGCTACAGTAAACAAAACAGTACAGTATAGAGAGCTCAGAGTAAACTCATGTATATACAGTCAATTATTTTTGTGTATATTACAGTCAACTGATTGAGGTTGTATGAAACTTATGTTGTATGAAACTAATTGAAACTTATGTATATACAGTCAATTGATTTTTAGCAAAGGTACCAAGAACATGCAATGAGGAAAGAATACTCTCTTCCATAAATGGTACTGGGAAAACTGAATACTCACAGACAAAATAATGAAATTGAACTCTTATTTTATGCTATATAGAAAAATCAATTCAAACTTTAAATGTAAAACCTGAAACCATAAAACTCTTAGAAGAAAACATAGGAATAAAACTTCTTCATAATGACTTTGGCAATGATTTCTTGGATATAACATCAAAAGCACAGGCAACAGAAACAAAAGTAGACAAATTGGACTACAGCAGACTAAAAAGCTCCTGCACAGCAAATGAAACAGCCAAGAAAATGAAAATGAAACCTATGGGATGGGAGAAAATATTTGCAAAACATGTATCTGGATAAGGGTTAATATCCAAAATATAAAAGAAACTTTAACAATTCAACAGCATAAAAATGAAAAAACTCATTAAAATGGACAAAAACTCATTAAAAATGTCCAAAGAAGACATATAAATGGTCAATAGGAATATGAAACGGAGCTCAGCATTAAACAACTCAATAGCAAAAAATTAATAAACTAATTAAAAATGGAAAAAGGAACTGAATTAACATTTCTCCAAAGAAGACATATAAATGGCCAATAGGAATATGAAAAGGAGCTCAATATCACTAATCAGGGAAATGTAAATCAAAACCACAATGAGATATCACCTCATGCCTGACAGGATGGCTATTATTAAAGCACACGTGCACACACATACACATACACATAATGATAAAAGATAACAAATGTTGGCTAGAATGTGAACAAAAGAGGAATTGGGCTGGGTGCAGTGCTCATGTCTATAATCTAGACACTTTGGGAGGCTGAGGCGGGAGGATAACCTGCCTCAGAGAGATGCCAGGAGTTTGAAACCAGCCTGGGCAACAGAGACCCCACCTTTACAGAGAATACACAAATTAGCTGGGGTGGTGGTGCAAGCATCTCTAGTCCCAGCTACTCAGGAGACTGAGGCAGGAGGAAGGCTTGAGCCCAGAGTTTGAGGCTGCAGTGAACTAAAATTGTGACCCTGCACTCCTGCCTGGGAGACAGAGTAAGACCCTATTTCGAAGAAGAAGAAGAACGAGAAGGAGAAGGAGAAGGAGAAGGAGAAGGAGAAGGAGAAGGAGAAGGAGAAGGAGGAGAAGGAGAAGGAGAAGGAGAGGAAGAAGGAGAAGGAGAAGGAGAAGAAGAAGAAGAAGGAAAAAACTAGAGAAAACTTTTACATGGTTGGTTGAGAATATAAACTGATAGAGCAACTATGTTAAATACTTTGAAAATTCCTCAAAACATTAAGAACAGAACTACCATGATGCAGAAATCTTACTTCTAGGTATACATACAAGGAATTGAATTCAGGATCTGAGAGATACCTGTACCTCCATGCCGGCTGCCACATTATTCACAGTAGCCAAGACGTAGAAGCAACCGAAATGTACATTGATGGATGAATAGAAAAATAAAAATGTGATATATACATAAAATGAAATATTACTTAGCCTTAAAAAGGAAGGAAATCCTGCCATTTGCAACAACATGAATGCACTTTGAGAACATTATGCTATGGAAAATAAGCCAGACACAGGACAAATACAACTATACAGTATCACTTATATGATTAATATAGTCAAACTCATAGAAGCCGACAGTAGAATGGTGGTTGCCAAAAGATAGGGAGAGAATAAAATAGAGAAGTATTTTTCAAAGGGTATGAAATTTTAGTAATGTAAGATATCAGTAGTGCAATGCATAAGTCCTAGAAATCTATTACATAGCATAGGTGCCTACAGTCAGCAGTACTGCATTCATATACTACCTAAAAATTTCCTAAGAGGATAGATCTTATGATAACAGTGCTTAACACATAATCATAATCATAATAATTAACAAAGAGGGGGAGGAAACTTTTAGAGCTAATAAATATGTTTATGACATAGGTTGTCATGTAGGTCCCATGGATATACATTTACCTCCAAACTTATCAAGCTGTACCCATTAAATAAGTAAAGATTTTAGTATGACAATCATGCCTCAGTAAAATGCATTTTTTTAACTGTTTGTATTTTTGTTAAGTGGGGAAGGTAAAAATCCTTGACTAGACAATGATCATCAATGTCTGCTAAAGCCTATTGATGGGAAACATCATTATGGATGGATGGGGATGACAAAACTGGAAATTCTGACCAATTTTAACATTCATCAGATTGAGACAGCCAAATATTATTTACCTCCGGATAAGACAGATAAAACAGTAGATATGTATTATCATATAATAATAATCCAAAAAATCCCCTTAGGAATCAAATCAAGTCTCTAGCATTTTATAGGAAATATAGAGGATGAAAAATAAGTACTAACATTCCACGTGAAAACAATCAGCTGAATAAAGAATATGAGACATTATATGACAATGACCCATTCCTTTAACAAATAAATGGCATGGAATATGGTGGTGAGATGTTGGGGGGGGGGGGGGGGGGGGAGAGAGAGAGAGAGAGAGAGAGAGAGAGAGAGAGAGAGAGAGAGAGAGAGACTGAAGAGATAGCAAACAAATGTAATGCCATAAGTGGGAGTGAAGTGCATCTTGATTCAAACAAATTAGTTGTAAAATACTGTTGTGGATGCAATCAGAGAAGTTTAAATGTGGACAGAATATAAGATGACATTAAGGAATGTTGTTAACTTTAAGGTTGATAATCACATTGTGGTTATATAAAGAATATAATTTCATGTACCAATATATTTATAGATGGAAAGGTATGATTGGGGCATTTAAGATAAACTATTTCAACCAAAATAAGAAAATAAACAACAAAAAAAAGAGTTGCTTAAACTAAGAATCATGGGCAAAAATATTGATAATAATTAAAATAGGATATTATGATACAATTCTCTCTTCAAATTTTCATAATTTTTTATTAGAAAGTGTATTTTTTAGCTTCTGAGCCCTTCTAGTTGATATGTTAGTGAAATACAGTTCTGAATTAATTTTGGTTACTGGCTGGCATTTAAACAGTAAGTATAATCTTTTACTAGATAATACATTCTCATGGCTCAAAACTCAAAATAATATTTTTAAAAGGTATACATTAAGAAGCATCACATTTACTCCTGCTTCCATTCACTCAATTCTTCCTGTCCTCCAAAGGTAGTAGCTTTTATTTATTTCTGTGTTAGGTTTTTAAAGCAAATAGAAACAAGCATGTATATATTATATATATTTTCTCTCTTTTATACAAAAGAAAGCATAAAACATTTAGTCTTCTGCATGTTTCTTTTTTTAACTTATGTATGCTGGAAACATTTCCATAACAATAAATGGAGATATTCCATCTTTTTATGGCTACATAGTATTCCATTGTGAGCATATAATGGAATACCTATTTGTTCTTTTCTTTCCATCATCTTTTGCCATCTTAGCAATTTCATATGCATGGAAGAATATATACAAGATAAATTCACAGGGTAAAAGCAATTATGATGTCCATAGATATTGCCAATGTCAATCCATGTGGATTATGTCATTCATTTTACATTCACACCTGCAATATATGAGACGGCCTGCTTTTTCACAAACTCATCAACAAAAATGCAGCCAGATTTTTGTATGTTTTACAATATGTTAGGTAAGCAAAAAGATCTCCGTATAATTTCAATGTGCACATTTCTAATTATAATAATGGTTGAACATCCTTTTGGATGGTTAGAAACCATTGTAGTTATTTTTAAATTAATTCTTGCTTCTTAACTTTTAGATATTTTTCTTTTACATTATTGATCTTTCCTCTCTTTTTAGGAATTCTTTGTATATCAAAGATATTAACCCTTTGTTATAAGTTGCAAATTTTTTTCCATTCCGTTATTTATTTTTATCTTTGCATTGATAATTTTGTGATGCGGGTTTTCATATCCTTACATATGTAAATTTATTATATTTTCTGTTAAGATTTCTGATTTTTAAATTACAGTTAAATAAATTTTTCTTCCTTATCATAAGGAAGTATATAAAGGAGTCTATATTTTATTCTAGTATTTCTATGGTTTTACTTCTGATATTTCACTTTTATATGTTTAGACATTATTCTGGTGTTTGATTAAAGGTGTAGATCCAATTGTCTTTTCTTCCAGTTGAATTCTCAGTTGTCACAGTACCAAGTATTTAAAAAGTCTACTTTTATTCTTCTACTTAAAAATGCTACTTTTATCACATGCTACATTTCCATATTTGAATCTATTTCTGAACATTATATTCTGTTCTGTTTGAATATAAAAGCTTTATTTTTTATTTTTTATTTTTTTATTTAATCAGAGTCTTGCTCTGTCGCCCAGGCTGGAGTGTCATGGTATGATCTCAGCTCACTGCAAGCTTAGCCCCCAGGGTTCTAGTGATTCTCCTGCCTCAACCTCCCTAGAAGCTGGGATTACAATCACCCGCCACCACGCCCAGCAAATTTTTTTGTATAGTAGAGATGTGGTTTCACCATGTTGGCCAGGCTGATCTTGAACTCCTGACCTCAGCTGATCCACCCACCTGGGCCTCCCAAAGTGCTGAGATTACAGGCGTGAGCCATTATACCCGGCCATAAAATCTTTTAATATGATTCAGTATCTATTCGGGCTAGTACCAATAATTTTTCTATAAATTTTTCATATTTTTGAAAATACTTTTTACTTTTTATTTTTCCATATGTGTTTTAGAATCAGTTTCCTTAGTTCCAAAGCAATACAAATAACAACCCCTTCAGAAACAAAACAAAACAAAACATGGTGTACCTTTACATTGGGCAAGTATAATTTTGTGTCTTTAAGAATTATTTAAAAATTTTTTTCATAAAGGATTTGAATACTATTTATTAGGCATTTGTAACACTTATTAATGCTGCAGAACACACTCCCTGAACTTAGAGGTATGAAATATGTATTTTATTATGCTCTTGCATTCTGTGGGTCAAGAATTTGGAAAGGGAGCACTAATGACTCTCTCTTCTAGATGATGTCAGCTGAAAAGACTTGAAGACTGGAGATGAATCAAAGGCAGGAGTATCTCCACGACTGGGGAAAGAAATCATCATCTGATGGCATCTTCATTCACATGTTTAGCTCTTGATACTGCCTGTTGTCAGGACTCTCAGCTGGGGCTGTCCCATGGAAACTTATGTATGGCCTTTCCATGTAGCCTGGGTTGCCTCACAGCATGATGGCCTTGGACATCTTACCTGGTGCTCAGGGCTCCAAAGGCAAGTATTAAAAAAGAACCAGGTGAAACCTGTACCACCTATTGTAACCTAGCTTCAGAATCAGATAGCATCACTTCTACCATACTCAGCGTCACCCAGCAACAAGGGAAGGAACATAGATATCACTTCTTGATAGGAGGGATGTATAAGTCACTGAGATTATGTGGGTAAAAGATATTGCTGCAGTCATTTTTAGAAAATTGAATGTGTCACAATATTTTTCTTGGATTGTTTTTGTTGTTGCTTTTTATGAATTGGGTCCTTTCTTTCATTTTATATCCTAAATGTTTATGATTTAATGAATACTACTGATTCCTGAATATTACACCTGCTGATGCAACACAAATAACCTTATTGAGTTCTGCCACCTCCCGTTTTTGTATTTTATTCTTTTGGGTATCAATTGTATTATGAGAAATCAACAAAGAGTTTTACATTTCCCACTCCAATTTTGTTGACTGTTCCACTCTTGCATAATTGTGCCTCAGTATAATGTTAAATGTAATGGTGACTGTAGACATCCTCACTTTTTTCCTGACTAGCAGAAATGCCTGTGCTTTTACATTAACTAAAGTAGTGCAACTGAAAAGAGGACATATATCCTTATAGTTTTTTAGATATGGTATTTGATATCTAGAGAATCACTGTTATAATATTTTCATTGTGAAGAACAATCTTTGCTTATTAAATATATTTTTAAAAATAATTTTTGGCCTTATATTTTCTCTGCTCTAATATTAAGGTCGCCAATCCTGATTCTGTTTTATGGCTTACACTTTCTTTCCCTAAACATCATATTGGTGTTGGCTCCACTGTCTTCTGGTGTTAAAAACTAGAAAAAGTCTGACACTAAACTCTTTTTCAAAGAGTGCTAATGTTCTTGCTTATTCACTTAGTGAATTATTTATTCATCTTTAGAGACTGATAATCTCATTAGGTGTTGACTGGAGCCAATTTTACTTGGTAATAAATATGTAGAGTCAATATATGGATTCATATCTACATATCGATTCACATCTTCATTTGGTTCCATTTTTAAATGATATTTTAAAATACTTATTCTCCCCCATTGTTTTACTTTTTTAGGACCTTCAATTACACAAGTACTAAATTTCCTTTATCTATTTTCTAAATCCATTATTTTATTTTCATTTATCTCCTTATATGTTTCTTTTACTTCTTTCTTACTTCATCAAAGCCATTATTGTGGTTTTCATGCCATCATTCATCCCTCTCCTCCTAAGCCTTGGAATTTCTTTTCATTGTTGAAATAATTTAGTAATTTTCTTCTCATGAGTTTTATCAATTCCTTTTTTACCTTTTTCAGTTTTCTGACCTTCGCCTCTTACTGTGTGACTATGTTATCTCAGAATTCTTGTGTTTCTGCCTTGTGATTTTTCTTCATAGCTGGAAATAATTCACTCTTATTTACAAAAAATTTTGGAATATTATATTACAATTTTAGCTGCTGTGTGGTAAGATAATTTTGGTGATTATTCCTTTCCTGTTGGAAAATTTATCTATAGTTTTTCATATTTTTATCCTATTTTTGCCTTTTTTTAAATTTACCTTTTTGTTTGTCCTCATGTTTAGATGAGAGCAAAATATTCCTGGATGTGAGTATGAGGCAGAGGAGGGTGGGTAAGGATGACCTCCCTGCTTCACAGCTTAAGCTGGAATGGTATGGGCAATGCTATGGTGGGAAACTGACCAGTTTACAACAGACATCTCAACCAGCCATTAGATTGTAAAGAAAACAGTAAAATATACAGGAGCGAGTCTCTGTTGAAAATCAGCCCTGGGTTCAAGATGTTTCCTTATGGTTGTGGTATTTCCATGTCGGCACATTTCCTTTGCTTCTAAGAACCTAACTTGGTTCTAGAGGGCTCCATCTTCCAGAGTTGTGTCTCCTGCTGACTCTGTTTGCTGCTTCCACCAAGGGACAGAGCGAATGGGAATCATTCACTTTTATTTAGAAAGTGGATTTTTTACTGATGCTTGCAAAACATCATCTCGGAGCTTTTCTGGGCAATTTTTAAGTCTTCCTTCTACCCCTAGTGCTTATTCCTATTTATCTCTCAACACGGTTCACGGAAGTTTGCCCTCAGTGTGGGCCCTTCACATATATGAGAGTGGATATTTTGCCTGGGGTCTGGGACCTGCATCTGCAGTGTCAACACTCCCCCATCTTTCCTGCCACTGCATCGTGGCTGCATTAGGGGCTTCCTGTGTGGCTCTGCTGGTTTTAGCTGCTCTTGGCAGCACGTACACATAATTTAAAATGTGTGGGTTTTCTTTGTTTTCTATTTTAAGTAAAAAGGGAGTTGGTGATATTTTTGTTATTTGCCTTTTAATTATCTCACTGGTCTATTTCCAGGGGAAGCAGAAAGATTCAGAATTCAGCTGCCACTATGCTCTCCAGAATCATAATTAAAATAATTGTTTTTGTTGTAGTAAAATATGAAGTATATTCCCACTTAAGTAGAGTGGACTTTTCATATGAAAGTATAAGATTATTTAAAAGATGTCTCCCTGATCAAAACATATTCGCCACTGGTGAATTTTCAAGACGTGTTTTGGACAAAATTGAGAAGGGGAAGTTTGATAAACTAGTTAGATAAGCAAATCTATGCAGAGTCTGTCATTCTCCGAGAAATGAAAACTGGGTAGAGAAAAAAAGTCAGATTTACATGTTATGAAAATGCTGTTCTTTATTTTAATGGACAGAATTGGATTAGATTGCGGCATCAGCATGCATTTCTCATTGTTTTCTTTCTATATTAACTACAGGAGACTCATTAGAATTTCATGGATGTAATTGTTTCTGGGTTACATCCTCAATTAATGACTATAATTGAAAGATAGGATAAAACTGGGATGACGTGACTGTAATTTAAGTGTAAGATGTCTGGGCCTCTATTTACAATGCATTTGTTAGTATTATTTTTTCCTACTGCGGAGGAGTATTTACGAGAGGCAGAAATAAATGCATTTCAAACAGCAATGTCTCAATCAAAACAATGAACATATTGTGCGCAGGGTGTTGTTTTCCTGGGCTGTTTTGTGACTATGTAGCCCTCAGCATGATACATGTGCATATCAAGAGCTTGTGCTCAGATCTTCTGGGAGGACTTGGGGGAGGAGAACATGTTCCAACAAAGGGGAGGTGGAAGAGAGGCTATCTCTGCCCTTTATGTGCTGCGTTATAACAACCGTTCAAAACCCAGGAGCTCAGCCTGCACTTGTCAAGGATTCCCTAATCAGTTTTAGATTATGTCATGGGGAAAGAAAAAAGGAACTCCCCCAATCCCTTAATTAGGGCTCTCCTCTGCTTCCCTCTCATTTTAGTCCTCCCCCCAACCAAAGTAGACATTAACCTTATTAGCTTTTTGTGCAGTGCATCGCTGATTATCCGCACACAAGCCATGAGAGCAGCTGCAAGGGGCAGCTGAACAATTATCTGGAGGTAACTGGGTTTGATTCAGACTCTGGGAACAAAGTTCACAGACTGGAGCTCCTGGGTTGAGGGGTGTCTGTTATTGCTCCATCCAGGGTCAGAAGAGGACTGGGTAGTTCATTGTGTGTCTTTTACAATGGTAACGACTTTTCCTTTTCTCGCGAGTCTTCTGAATTTGAGGGAATGACAAAAACAGCCAAAGGATTAAAGGTTCAATAGCTGAGCTGGAAATGCTAGGATATGTGGCTGGACTAAACCACCATGAAAAGCAAAAAGAAAGTGGGAGATGAACTAGGTAGGAATAGAGAGATAGGAAAGGACCATTGATTCAGAAATGACTTAACATCGACAATAACTGGACATTTATGTACTTTTAAAATAACTCTCATACTGACACTGCCAGCTGAGGAGTATTTCCTAACATGGAACCTGTGCTTAAGAAATATATGCAGATTATCAGGCCCCACCACAGACTACAGGAATCAAAATTTCCGGGTGTGAGGTCCAGGAAGTTGCATTTTCCAAGCTCCTGGGTGATTCTGACAGATGCTGGAGCTTAAGAATGACCTGGGTAGAGGTGGTGGAGAGTAAAATGAATGGAATGGCAGTGACAAACCAGAGACAAGTTGGGAGTAGGTGGATTGAAGATGGATTCGCCAGGCGTATAGTCTGCGCTTACCATAAGGAGGCTGTGAATCAGAGGAGGTAAGTCTCTTCCTCTAAGCTAAATATCTAGTAAGTGGCAGACTCATGGATTATACTTAAAGCTTTAAGTCCAAAGCTCTTTTCTTTGTACCACACTTAAGTCAATTGGAATAGAAATGTGCTAGAATTTGGATGGCAGGTTACAGGAAGTAGGCAACGTGGTTTGAGATCCAGGTCTTGATTTGGTTATATGTCGAGATAAGGACATTTTTCAGGAAAATGGTGTGGAAGGCAAAATGTGTTTCATGTTCTTTAATCCAGTATTCTAAGCTTATCTTTTATTTGCCCCCTTCATGAATTTTTTTTCATACATCTCTGGTGCATGTTAGCTATAAAAATATATATCCAACCTTTTTGTGTTAAATGTATGTGTTTTTAAATGTAGCATGATTCTAACTCATATCACAGAATTATCACTTTGATATGTTGAGTTTTTGTAGCACATATTAGCAAATATTCCACTAAAATTTCTTAAAACATACATCTGCATATTATTTACAATTATTTTGCCAGTGGTACTACATGTACCGCACTTTAGATATTGTGCTTTTACCTATTTTATCTTTTGCTTAGTGCTTCTTTATATCACTTTCCAGCTCCCCATTGTCTAGGACCTGTCTGCATGATCTAAAACCATCATATTTATTGACTTAGCCTATTCAGCACGGCTTTCCTAGTGGTGCAGCCTGGGTCACCTTCTCCAGCACCTCCATTTGCCTTCTTTCCTTTTTGTTGCTGAACTTCTCTCCCAGGTCATATTTCTAGCTGAATTTTTGCCACACCATTTGAATCTCTGCACCTTTAGTCATCCTAACAAGCGCTCTTCATTTACTTCACATAGGCATCTTATAAATTGCCTTCAGTCACATTGCCCCTTATTCACATGGTGTCAGTAAAATGTTTGATTGATTAATAAATTGATAATGATTTCAGACTACCAAGTTTGTTTTAGGTGACTTTTAAGGGCTTAGATGAGAGGCAATAAAATGAATTCATAAATACAATCTTCAGATACTGATTTCTGATTTCTTGTATGGAGAAAACAAAACAGGATAAAGTATTAGAGAGAGAGAGACAAGAGAGTTGTACTCTATTGGAATAGATAGGGAAGATTTCTTTGAGAGGGGAAGACTTGCATAATGAGAAGGAACCAACAAGAAGAAGATCTGGAGGAAGAATGTGCAAGGTGGAGGTGTACTAAGACTCTGAGATAGGAGTGGACTTGAGGGTCCAGTTGGGGGATGGAGGAGCAAAACACAATCCAAGAAGGAGAAAAGTAAATAGGAAGAGAGGTCAGAGAAGACGACAAGGGAAAGATCCTATCATCCATAGCAAGAAGGATGAGATATACTGAAGCACAATGACAGCCACTGAAAGAGGTTCCAAAGGGAGGAACATGATCTAACCCCTTGGTCCAGGTTCTGGAGAGACTAAACTAACTGCAGGTTCCCATACTTAATCACTCTTGTCTGCCTTTATATGTGATATTCTCCCAGCTGGATCCCTCTCTGTAATTCTCCCCGTTTTCCCAGCTCTTCTTGATCATTTTTGACTCTGGACTTCTACTGTAAACAAACAAACAAACAAAAAACATGACCAGCTTTGCTTCATTCCACATTTCTCAAACTTACTTGACCACATACTTTTTACATGAAATGTCTATTACCTTTGTTGGGAATACATTCTAGACTTTTGAGCTACCCCAGTTGCTCTTTCTCTAGATGTAAAATAATGTAGTTATTCTCTGTTGATTACTTTTTATATTAATCAGTGTTCTCCAGAAAAAAAGACCCCACCCCAAAATATATACATATATATTTTTTCTCTCTCCATATATATACACACACATATATACACACATATATATATATACATATTTATATATTCTATCTATCAATACACAAAGGACCCTGTCTTCCTTTCTCAGCCTTCCACTGCCTCTACATATATATATACACACACACACATATATATATTTTATATATATAAAATATAAAATATAAATATATATTATATATATTTTATATATATATAATATATATATATGAGAGAGAGAGAGAGATCAGTTGGCCAAGGAGGTTATGGAGGCTGGCACAACCAAAATCTGTATGGAGGGGCTGTCAAGCTTTCTGGAGACTCAGAAAGAGCCAATGTTGCAGTTCAAGTCTAAAGGTCATCAGGCTAAAGATGCAGGAAAGAGCTGATGTTGCAGTTCATGTTCAAAGGTAGTCTGCTGCAGAATTCCTCCTGCTCAGAGGAAGTCGGTCTTTATTCCATTCAAGTCTTCAACTGTTTGGATAAAGTCCACCTACATCATGGAGTGCAATCTGCTTTACTCAAAATCTACCGATTTAAATGTTGATCTCAACCAAGAACAGCCTCACAGAAACATCTAGAATAATGCTTGGGCAATGGCTAGGCACTGTTGTCCAGCCAACTTGATACATAAAATTAACCATCAGACCTTTCTTATAGGACAAGACAGAGACAAATAACCATTTTTTCCATTTTAAAAAGTAATGTTTTCTGGGTTTTATCGTAGGTGAATTTGGACATATGCATTTTTGTTGCTGCTAGTAAATCAGCAACCATGTAATCAACAACCTCCTCCCAATAATGATCATATTAATTAAAGGCTTTCCTGAAATAAATGTTAAAGATACAGTAGTCAGATAGGAAGAGTGAGATGAGAATAGACGGAAAATGGGAACACATATGAAGTCAAGATAAAAAGAACAGAAAGAAAAAGATTAATAGACATTCGCTGATGAGATACTCTAGGAAAACAGAGTAGGAACAGATGATAGTAACCTAAACTTTGCTGATGTGGGATGGCGGGGAGCAAGAACACTTAATAATGTTTTTTTTTCTTGTTTTTTTTTTTTTTTTTTTTTTTTTTGAGAGAAGCTGTAATTGATCAGCATTTCATGCAAATGAATAATGTAGGTGAACCTTATCAGCATGCTGGAAGCTTACAATTATTCAAATTACACAAAGCCATCAAATTTGTGCAAACCAAAACAACAGAAAGAGCCATTAATTCCCATTCTATCCCCTAGCATTCTAGGGTTTTACAAACCACGTTTGTAATGGTAAGACACTTCAACCTTGAAATGAAACAGAGAACATGGTGTGGTAATTTAGTCACATATTCACCATTTAATTGTTTTAAAGGTGATATAGGCAAATGTACAACATTGAAGTATGCACATTTTTAGTGTGCAGTCCAATTCTATTCATGTCTTGCATGATGGATTCAGAATTTCAGATCATTCTACCTAATAGAAAATGTGGTAATTAAGATCAGTTTAATAGTAGTGCTTTTGGAAGATTAAAAATGTTTAATTTGAATACCACATTTCCATTCTGAAAAGCTGGGGTTACTAGAAAGTGAATATACTGGCAATGAAACACCTCTGAAACAAATCATCATTCACAAACTGTATTTCTCTCTTTCCTGAGTATGAATCCATCTGTCAATCCACAAAGGATCCTGTCCTCCTCTCTCAGCCTTCCCCTGCCTCTGCGTATACCTGTGACATCAATAGTTTAAGACAGTGGCTGCCCATCCTGGAACATCATTGGAGAGATAGGCTCTGCAGAATGAAGGCTTTTTGCTGAGTTAGATGTGAAATTCACAGCAAAAGCGTCCATCGGCTACTTTCTATTGAACTGAGTCCCATTTACAACATGGCCACTGGGATTACCTCCCATGTGTTGCAATTGTGTCTCCTTTAAAGAAGTCAGGAAAATTACCTGATGGTAAATTCTGTCACAAGAGAGATGTTAGGCTAAGGGGATGTCATGGTCTAGAAAATCCACTGTCACCAGCACACTGTAGGATCTAAAGAAAGTTATCAATTTTTTCTGTGCCCATATTTCTTCCACTATAAAATAGATATAATGATCATGTACTGAATTTGTTATATGTGTTGATCATTTTTAATGATTTACCTCTCTTAAACTTCACAATAACATTAGGAAGTAGGCATAATAATGTACCCATTCTTTCATTTGTAGAAGACATAACTGATGCTTAGAGATGTCAACTATTGCTCAGGTTCACACAGCCACGGAGGCAGGATTTAAAGCAAGCCCTCCATAGTACTTGACCTTAATTATAGCACTAACTCCCACTATGATAATTAGCACTCACCTGATAAGGTTATTCTGGGGATGAATTTATATAATGTTTGTAAAATATGTAGCAAAAATACCTGAAAATAGATGCTAGCTTGAATACCTGGATACAGCAGCAATAACACATAACTTCTTAGGTAACCTTTTTTGTTTTTCAATTCCCTTCCAAAATTTCCCTTACTTTCCTTCAGTACTAATAAATCCAAAATCAGTACCATCTACCAGGTATCTATCCATGTAGTCAAAACCTTTTAATTATTCCCTAATTATTTTTTGAATGAACTTATTGTCTCTACAGGTTCAGTTGCTTTAGGCAGTATGAGAGAGTCGAGGAGAAATAGGCTCTTAAAAGACCAGCCTGGATTCTTAGCTCTTCCACTGGACTTTCTCATTTCTAAAAAGGAAATAATACCTTTTCTTCCTCTGTCAGCACTAAAATAAAATCCAAATGAAAGCAAGGATATGAAAGACTTTATAAATACCAATGGGTACAGAAATGTAAAGGTGATATTAACAGGAGTTATGACATCTTCTAATTTCTTTGTATCCATCCATTTTCAGTGTGTCTATCAACATAACAACCAATAATTTTCAACTTGCAAATTTTACTGTTTAGGCTCTACTGTTAAGTAGATACAATGAAAAGAGGATATATTCACGTGTTATTTTTATGTAAATAAATTATAGACAATTGCCTGTATACTTGCTTTTTTTCTAGGACAAATGGTCTCATCTTATTCATATTTAAACCAAAGTTTCAAATTTCTTTCTGGCAAGTATTTTGGCTCTAAAAGTTCATGTGAGATAAATAATTTATATGAAGGTTGGTTGATTTGTTTCAGATGATACTTAGGTTGGGATCTCTCAGAAGAAGACTTTGAAGCAGATATATGAAGGAATGCTCTTGGGTGCAACATCTGTAGAAGAAGGGAAGGATGTAGGATTGGGCAGAGGAAAAAGTTGGCCTCGATCAGACTCAGGAAAGGTCTCAGCTGATCCCATGGGAACTCTACAGTAGTATAGCCCCTATTGACTCTAGCAGGGGAGAACAGATTGAATCTTTGTAACTACATGAATCAATTTTGGATGCAGACTGCCCCAAGAAGAGGGCATGACTTTAGGTGAGTGGCCTCTCTTCAAACAAAGCAATTCCCAGAATGGACTGACAGCCAGAAGCACTCTTAGCAGCTTGGGAATGATGTTCTTCAGTACTAAAAGGGGCACTGGGGAGCAATTGCAGCATTTACTGCAGATAGTAATGTATCTACTTTACCTCTCCTGACAAATGGCCATGTAGACTCCAGGTAAGTTACTTTCTCGTTAGTCTCTCCACTCAAGTTTACTCAGAAATAACTCCTATTTTATTATTTGGAGGTTTATATTAAGCTGAAATCTAACTCCAGATTCATTAATCCTTGAATAGAGAAGTTTCTGAAGAAACTCTGCTAAAGAACTCAACCTGCCATCTGGAACAAAATGAGACAAATCCAATGCTTGGAGCTCATACATGTTTGCTAGAAGAATAAATGGTTGTGTGAAATACACAGCTTATGTAGCTAATGTTTACTGCACCAATCTTTACTCTCAGCCACAGTTACTTCACCCCTGCGTAAGAATAAAAGCCATTTCTTTTTTACTGAATATTCATTACTTATTGCAATCTGTTCTAAGTGCATTGCATGAGTTAACTATCTTGATATCACAATAACCCTATAGGATGGGCAATATAAGTCCCATTTTATAAATGAGGAAACAGGTTTACAGAGGTTAAATAGTATACCAAAGTCACATGAATAGTAAGCAATGAAAAGTGGAGCACTCTCTTGCATCTCATAAGGGGAATGACAGTAAAGGCAGTTGGCACAGTTTAATCTGACATTCTCTTACTTTCTTTATCTCATGTATTAGTTTCCTGGCCTACCTAATAAAGCATCACAAACGGGGTAGCTTAAAACAACTGCAATTTATTATCTTATAGTTCTAGAGGCCAGAAGTCTGAAATCAATGTGTCAGCCAGATTGGTTCCTTCTGGAGAGCTCTGAGAAAGAGTGTGTTCCATATCATTCTCTTAAATTCTGGTGTTGCCAGCAGTCTTTGGCATTCCTTGACTTGTAGACACATCAATCTCTGCCTTCTTTATCACATAGTGCTCTCCTTGTGTGTTTGTCTCTATGTCTCTTCTCATTTTCTTTTTTTTTTTTTTTTAAGACTGGAGTCTCGCTCTGTCGCCCAGGCTGGAGTGCAGTGGCCGGATCTCAGCTCACTGCAAGCTCTGCCTCCGAGGTTTATGCCATTCTCCTGCCTCAGCCTCCCGAGTAGCTGGGACTACAGGCGCCCACCACCACACCTGGCTAGTTTTTCATATTTTTTTAGTAGAGACGGGGTTTCACCATGTTAGCCAGGATGGTCTCGATCTCCTGACCTCGTGATCTGCCCGTCTCGGCCTCCCAAAGTGCTGGGATTACAGGCTTGAGCCACCGCGCCTGGCCTTCTCATTTTCTTATAAGGACATTAGCATACCGGATTAAGAACCACTTCAATAAAGTATGACTTCATCTTAACTTGTGTACATCTGCAAAGACCCTGTTTCCAAACAAGTTCACATTCGCAGGCATCACGAGTTAGGAATTCAATGTATCTTTTTAGGAAACACAATTCAACCAGTGCCACATAATTTTCAAGGAGATAATTATTGGAAAAAACAAATCCAATCAATGACTATTTCTTATGTTGCTGCTGATATGGTTTCCATGTTTGCCCTCTCCAAATCTCATGCGGAAATATGAATTCTAAGTTTGGAAGTGGGTTCTAGTGGGAGGTGATTGAATCATGGGGGTGGATGCCTCATGAATGGCTTAGTGTCATCCCCTTGGTGATGAGTGAGCTCTGGCTCAGTTAGTTACCATGAGATCCAGTTGTTCAAGAGTCTGGGAACTCCCTCTTCTGTCTTGCTCCTGCTCTCACCATCTATATGCCTGTTCCCTTTTTGCCTTTCCCTATGACTGCGGTAAGCTTCCTCAGGCCCTCACCAGAAACAGATGTTGGCACCATGCTTCCTGTGCAGTCTGTAGAATCATAAGCCAAAATAAACCACGTTTCTTTATCAACTACTCAGTCTCAGATGTTTTTTTATAGCAATGCAAATAGCAACACTATTCACAATGTGTCTATTGTTGTGCTAGTTACTGGAGGTAGAGTAGGTAATAAGACAGATTATCTGCCAATCAATCGGACAGTCAAAAATATTTATTTAACAGGTAGTATTAATCAGGCCCAAGTCCCAGAGCTAAGACTATTGTAATGAACAGGACAAAGTCATATTACCAAATATAATTTCAGAGACTAAAATGTGCTATGAAAAACAAAAAGTAAGCAAGGAGCTATAAGAAAGAGTGACTAGGGGAGGTTGGGCAATTTTATCCAAAAAGTCAGGAAAGTCATTCCTGGGAGAGAATTTAAACTGGGAGGGATGTTGAAACTGAGAACTGAGTGACTACAAGGAGGCAACCATTCAAAGATCTGGAAGCAGAGAATCCAAGCAGAAGGGTAGCCAAGAGCAAGGGCCTTCCCTGGGAATAAATGTAGAATGTTCCAGAAAGAGAATGAAAGTCAATCTCCCTGAAGTGTATAAACCAAAGGAAAAATAAAAAGAAACGTGTTAGAGATGTAAGGGGTTTGACCTTTATCATCAAACTACCTTGAAGATTTATTAAGAAGCGTGATTCGAATATAAAAGTTTTATGAACATGTGCTCCATAGGATAGACTGTAGAGGGATAAGAATAGAATCAGAAAGCCCACTTAGGTGGCTATTCTATAAATCCAAACAAAAAATGATGACACTTTGAAGCAGGGGTGTAGTGGTAGAATTGGTGAGAAGAAACCAATTGAAAGACAGATATAGAAGTATTTTTGAAATGGAGATGATGGAGCTTTCTCATGAGAGTTTGATTTAAAAAAATCAAGAACTTACAGTATAATGGGAGGCATCACTGAAAGGGGTAATTCCAATTCATTGTTATGAATGCTACAGTAAGAATAAATCCAAATAGAATTCTCAAAACTGTTTGGGAAAAGTTAAAGCCTAGAGTTTCCTCAAGACTGGTGGGGATGTATTTTTCACAGCTGATATTTTGTCCTGTCTCATTTCAAAGGCTGGTGTGCTTGTGAGAAACACAGGGTACGTATGGTTTTCTGCACAGAGAGAACCCACATCACAACACTGTATGTTTTGGCAAAGGCTCTTTTGTTACTTCTCCTGAATGTAATGGCTGTGTGTAGTACTGGGTAGCCATTTGATGAGTGGAGGTAGGGTTGGAAGCAGGACATACATTTACCACAAGTATCTTTCTCTGATCCCTCAGGAAAAATATAAGGCAATGAGGTACTAGTCTTGAAAGAAGTCCTATATGAGAACATAATATGCAGACACATAGTCCCTCCAAGGACAGTCTCTCTAGATACTGTGTGCTAAAGAACTCTGGATTTCTACTGTACTAACAAAATTTCTCTCAGAATGCATATTGGACTTGCAGTGGAACTTGCATGACTTCATAAGCCCCCCACAAATCACATTTCCGTAGACAGCATCATCTATATTAGCAAATAACAAAACTATCAGTAGCACAGACTAAAATTATAATTGCTCTGTATTAATCATATTAAGGCAGGAACATATTTATAATTGCCAGATAGCTATACAACTTCCTATAATAACTATGAAAATGTGGTATCTTTTTTTCATTTTATTTTGTTGAATTATACTTCAAGTTCTGGGATACATGTGCAGAACATGCAGGTTTGTTACATAGGTATAAACATGCCATGGTGGTTGGCTGCACCCATCAACCCATCATCTACATTAGGTATTTCTCCTAATGCTACCCCTTCACACCCCCTGAGAGGCCCGGGTGTGTGATGTTCCCCTCCCTGTGCTCATATATTCTCATTGTTCAACTCCCACTTATGAATGAGAACATGCGGTATTTGGTTTTCTGTTTCTGTGTTAGTTTGCTGAGAATGATGGCCAACAAACATAAGAAAAACAGCTCATCATCACTGGTCATTAGAGAAATGCAAATCAAAACCACATGAGATATCATCTCACACCAGTTAGAATGGCGATCATCAAAAAGTCAGGAAACAATAGCTGCTGGAGAGGTTGTGGAGAAATAGGAATGCTTTTCCACTATTGGTATGAGTGATTATTAGTTCAATCATTGTGGAAAACAGTGTGGCGATTCCTCAAGGATCTAGAACTAGAAATACCATTTGACCCAGCAATCCCATTAGTGGGTGTATAACCAAAGGATTATAAATCATTCTCCTATAAAGACACATGTACAAGTATGTTTATTGCAGCACTATTCACAATAGCAAAGGCTTGGAACCAACCCAAATTCCTATCAATGATAGACTGGATAAAGAAAATATGGCAAATATACACCATGGAATACTATGCATCCATAAAAAAAAATGAGTTCATGTCCTTTGCAGGGACATGGATGAAGTTGGAAAATATGTTATCTTTGAAACAAGTCATGACCTCTTGGAACTCTGCCTGAAATTTAATTTATTGTCACCATTTGGGATAGTGACTTAAATGCCACTATCCACTGCCTAATCATTGATTAGGAAGCAAGATTTAAAATCAGTATTTCTATAATCAAGTGTGCTTTCCAATAAACACAAAACATCTAAATAAAATATTCAGCGTAAATATTGGCTAAAGTAAGCTCTAAAGAAAAGGTATAGGAAAAAAGATAAAATGGTTCAAGATTCAAAGAATTACAATTGTGTAGGCAAAGACTAGTACATTTACGTTACTCTCAACCGTGTGTGTGTGTGTGTGTCTATGAACTTCTGATCGTCTCTCAAAATTTATTTCCATACCCTGATTTCAACTTTTTGAGTTAATAAGCCTTTCAGTGTTGTGCTGAGGAGCTAGTGGTATTTGAAAGCTTGATGCATATCTCCTTTGAGACGCTTTTTATATAGTTATTCAACCTTTACTTGAGTTAAAAGTAGTTACCACTTTCGGCATATGAATTATTTGCCCATTTTGTTAACTTCTACTTCCACCGTCTGTTTCTGAGAAATTATCATCTCTCTGTTTATAATGTGGATATTAGTTTTAATGATATTGCCACCTAATTTTAAAGATACTAAACTCTGCTGCCACGAAACTTTTAACACATTCTGAGAAAATAATATAGCAACCATTTTAAGTGAAACCAGAACGTAGCTTCCCTCAAAACAGCAACTAATTTTCCCAGTGGAGATCATTCTTTCTTTCTGTACAGTCCAGAATAAAAATTAAGATCATCATAAATAGGCATTCTAGGCGTCGTAAGTCTTCATGAGTGAGATGGGGTAAAATACTAGAAAAAAAAGTGAAAAGAAATGTTATGTGAAAAACCTGAAAGCGTACTCTGAGGCACTGCAGTTTTTAAAAGTGAAAGAAATTCTACCAAATCATGTATAGTTTTTTTTTCTTTAACATCTTTTTAAAGAATACTCAAGACTTAGTTCAGTGAAACATTGATTGAATTGTAGAATCTTGGAAGTGAATATAGCCAATCAGAATAACCAAATTTTCCTAGAATATCAGATTCCAATATTAATGCATAGTTAAAACCAAATGCAGTCATCAGCCTTCATTCCTCACAACTATGCTGAAAAGAGAAGGCTGTGAGTATGAGCTGGGAGGAATGAAGACATGGGAGCGTAGGGGAGGTCATCTGAATAAATCACAACTCATTAAGCACCACCATTACAAATAAATCATTGTTGTTCTGTCACTATGTACTTTCTTGTTAAATTAGCTCCTAGATATTGTATCATGTCTAATCTCTTTCTGCAGGGGCTGGTGCTGTATGCTTTTGGATAGTAGATGGAGGAAAACAAGAAAAAGTGGTTATGGTGCACTAGTTATCTGGTAAGTTTTTTGAGAGAACACCACTTGGGAAACATTGATTTCCACATTGTTATCTCCTGCTGTACACTACTGTGTATAACTGGTGTGTAGAGCATTAAATAAAACATCAATATTCTGAACTGAGTTTCACATTCATAACCAATAATAAGATTAACTATTGTGGTTTTTTATATATGCTTCAAAAAACCATGTCTATATAGATCATTAGTGTACAATAGAATCATTCAGAAATTTTTGAGAAAATACAGCATTTTTATGTCAATTAAAAGATTTTTCTGAAAGGATTCGCTTTCAAGTAATTTAGTGTTCCTGAGCTCTGGGTGCTGTTATCTTTTCAGTAACAATTAGGCAAAAATGCAGTAATTGTAATTGCATCAGGGATAAATTTATTATAGGTTGCATGTTGAACTGGTGCTTTCCATTGCAGATTTTATTTTTTGTTTGGAATTACTCATTAGATATAATTATTGAGGGACATAATTAGAATTGTGCTGCCTTCTGCTGTTTAGGGGCATTAACTATCACTGTTGTTTTTTTAAATGTTTTTATAATTTGCATTTATTTCAATGTGTACATAGCTAAGCATCTTCTTATACATTATAGAACACTGATAGAAAAAGTGACTTTCATTTCATGAGGAAAGTTTAGCTTATTATGATGATACTCATGTGTAAAAAAGGATTAGGTAAAATGTAGAGTAAGGAAAATCATCATGCCAATCACACAAATTTAATGAAAAAAAAACAGCTTTATTTTTTAGCATTGTAAAAGAAAAATTCTAATAGTTATTTGATTTCTTACATTACCTGTACCATGTACAAGTATTTATGTGTATTCCTTGAAGTGTATACGGGCTTTCATTTTGCAAATCAGGCAAAAAATGTATTTTGTTGAAGTGGAAAGGGATATGAGTGGAGGGAAATGTGTACCTGTTGTTCCATTAAACCCTCTGATATCATGTTGTTTTTGATCACTTAGTGTTAGAGAAGCTTTTTGTTTTTTTGATGAACAACCTTGGAAAGTTGTGAACGACACATTTTGTTTTAGAGTCCAAATGACAAAAACTAGTAAAGAGTTTGAAAAAGGCAATTCTCACCACCTATGCTCAAAACAATGTTGTGGCTTTGATAGTACTGAGAGGCAGTCTTCTTGGTACACATGTTGTTACCATAAGTAGCAGCAATGAACAGGCTCTTCAAGTGACTTTTTGGGCATTATGTTTCAAAAGGGAGAGTCAGAGCAGAAGCAGAACACAATAGGTACTACAGGTGTACCAGAGCTGATGGTTTGGGTTGCAAACACACCTGAAGCATCCTTTGGGGGAATTTCCTGATAACCATGTGGAAATCATCAACAGCCTTATGGTTTCACATGCACAAGTAGCAGCAAGAATAGAGACATTAGTTTATTAATTTTATTGTGGGTTGATTTGTACCCATCAGATAGTATGTTCCATTATTGGGGGTTGTACATTTTAAAGCCTCTTATAGTTTTAATCTCATGGCTCTGGACATAATCAGAAAAAAGGTGAACCCCCCAAACATTATCATTGTGTTAGGATACTAGTTGTTAGCTCTTTCCCTCATTTGTCACATATAGATTTGTTTCTCACTTAGGTGCAGGTTGAGTGTCTAACATTTTGAGCTAGATGACCTGGAGCCATGACTTTCATGTTTAGTGCAACAGAAGAAGGGAAAGATAGAGGAGACACCCCACTCCTGGAATCAAACTTTGTATTAGTCAGAGCTCTTCAGAAAAACAGACTAATAAGATACACACACACACACACCCATGCACACGTGCACACATGCACACACACATATATGACAGAGAGATTATTAGAAATTTGCTCCATGATTATAGAGGTGGGCAAGTCCCAAATATTTGGAGGTGAGTCAACAAGCTAGAGACCCAGAAAAGCCAATGGTGTAGTTTCAGTTCAGAGGCCAGAAAAAAGCCAATGTCCTAGTTCAAAAGTAGGCAGAGAGAATTCTCCCTTACTTGAAGGAGACTCAACATTTTTGTTCTATTCATGCCTTCAATTTATTGAGTGAGACCCACTCACATTACTCAGTCTATGGATTTAAATATTAATCTCATTCAAAAATACTCTTACAAAAATACCCATAATAATGTTTGTTCAAATAGCTGAGCATTCTGTGGCCCAGTCAAGTTGACAAAAGTAAATGATCGTTGAGTCCACCTCTTGTCTACTGGGCACTCATATTCATCTCTGTAACTCATACTTAACCTCCAAATAAAGACAACAACTAGGTCATAATTCTGCTTAACATGATACAACTATCCTGCATATTACTGAAAATGTACTAATCCCTTCCCCAGAAGTGGAGATAAAGTGTTTCTGTGGTATTCACTTTTCTTTTTGATATCTCATATCCTATAACTTAAGTACTATGATGTAAAGCTAAACATACTGAAATACTATGATATAAAGTCAGTATATCATATGTTACATGACAAGGGAATAGGAGAGGAAAGAAAATAGATACTTGTTTAGTATACACACACACACACACACACACGTACATATTCTCAACAAAATAAGGAAGAAATGCTCATAACAATTACAGTCCTTATTTACTTAATTGATGAGTTGAGCAGAGCTGATATTTATAACTCCCTTGTACCACCACCCATTCTGTATTCCCTTTGCCTTCAGCAAACACATCAGCTAGTCATGGTTCTTCACCTCATGAGGCAATTTGAACCTTCATTCCTAAAGGGTATGGTAGATGGTTCTAGGAAATACAGAGAAGCACATTGAATGCTTGGTGACTCCTAAACATCTTTTTTTTTTTTTTTTTTTTTTTAATTATACTTTAAGTTCTAGGGTACATGTGCATAACGGGCAGGTTTGTTACATATGTATACTTGTGCCATGTTGGTGTGCTGCACCCAACAACTCGTCAGCAACCATCAATTCATCATTTATATCAGGTATAACTCCCCAATGCAATCCCTCCCCCCTCCCCCCTTCCCATGATAGGCCCCATTGTGTGATGTTCCCCTTCCCGAGTCCAAGTGAGCTCATTGTTCAGTTCCCACCTATGAGTGAGAACATGCGGTGTTTGGT
>NC_045443.1:89101405-89147546 GCF_002776525.5 Piliocolobus tephrosceles | reverse complement strand
TTTTTTCAAGATTTTTAGTTTCTTTGCGCTGGGTACGTAATTCCTCCTTTAGCTCTGAGAGGTTTGATGGACTGAAGCCTTCTTCTCTCATCTCGTCAAAATCATTCTCTGACCAGCTTTGATCCGTTGCTGGCGATGGGCTGTGCTCCTTTGCAGGAGGAGATGCGCTCTTATTTTTTGAATTTCCAGCTTTTCTGCCCTGCTTTTTCCCCATCTTTGTGGTTTTATCTGTCTCTGGTCTTTGATGATGGTGACGTACTGATGGGGTTTTGGTATAGGTGTCCTTCCTGTTTGATAGTTTTCCTTCTGACAGTCAGGACCCTCAGCTATAGGTCTGTTGGAGATTGCTTGAGGTCCACTCCAGACCCTGTTTGCCTGGGTATCAGCAGCAGAGGTTGCAGAAGATAGAATATTGCTGAACAGCGAGTGCACCTGTCCGATTCTTGCTTTGGAAGCTTCCTCTCAGGGGTGTACTCCACCCTGTGAGGTGTGGGGTGTCAGACTGCCCCTAGTGGGGGATGTCTCCCAGTTAGGCTACTCAGGGGTCAGGGACCCACTTGAGCAGGCAGACTGCCCCTTCTCAGATCTCAACCTCCCTGTTGGGAGATCCACTGCTCTCTTCAAAGCTGTCAGACAGAGTCGTTCGCGTCTGCACAGGCCTCTGCTCCTTTAGCGGAGCCCTGTCCCCAGAGGCGGAGTCTACAGAGACAGGCAGGTTTCCTTGAGCTGCTGTGAGCTCCACCCAGTTCGAGCTTCCCAGCGGCTTTATTTACCTACTTAAGCCTCAGTGACGGCGGGCGCCCCTCCCCCAGCCTCGCTGCTGCCTTGCGGTTAGATTGCCGCAGACTGCTGTGTTAGCAAGGAGGGAGGCTCCGTGGGCGTGGGACCCTCCCGGCCTGGTGTGGGATATATTCTCCGGTGTGCCAGTTACAGCGCAGTATTGGGGTGGGAGTTACCCGATTTTCCAGGTGTTGTGTGTCTCAGTTCCCCTGGCTAGGAAAAGGGACTCCCTTCCCTCTCGCGCTTCCCAGGTGAGGCGATGCCTCGCCCTGCTTCAGCTCTCACTGGTCCGGCTGCAGCAGCTGACCCGCACGGATTGTCCGGCACTCCCGAGTGAGATGACCCCAGTACCTCAGTTGAAAATGCAGAAATCACCGGTCTTCTGTGTCGCTCGCGCTGGGAGATAGAGACTGGAGCTGTTCCTATTCGGCCACCTTGCTCCGCCCCCCCTCCTAAACATCTTAATACAATAGCTAAGCTTTTAAAATTTAAAAGAAGATGTATAAGGCTATGAAAATCAATTTCCCCAAAGCTAGAAAACTAACAGATACTTTTACTTTTGAACCATATGAGGGAGTTTTTATTTGGGGATTGATCATATGTTATTTGCCTAAGTGATAGAAACAAACAAAAGACATTGTTTTTATGCCTCAGTTCTGGACAACTCTCTTGTTGATCTCCCTTCTTCCCATGGTCTATCCACACTGACCATTTCCTTAGGGATTCTAAGTCATTTTCACAATAGAGTATGTATTAATTAACTATAAAATGAGCTAGGGTATTTATTAAGCAAAAGCTGAAAGTTCACAGTAGATTCTGCTATCATGTAGTCATTTCTGAGGTATAGAAACCCCTTTACTAAATCTTTATCTTCCAGTAAAAACACCTTTGTAGATTAAGCATACAAAAAATTGTACTACATGGAGTTTTTTCCATCATTTACCCACAGAGTATGGTGTTGCTATTCCATCTCCCTAGCCAAAGCATTTATTAGACAGAAATTTAATTGTAGAAATTAGGCTGAATTTAACCGTAGAGAGTCTTCCTCCCATGAACCTTGTTGTCTACTCAAGACTAAGCCAAACACTGGGCAGCCTTGAAGATTTCTTCTTTATCTTCTCCCCAAAGCAAATACAATTAAATAATAGTAATAATAATTCCAATACTACTACTAATAACAAGTATATTGAATATCCACAGTTGAGAAAAAATAGATGGAAATCACAAAAGAAAGGAAGAAAAAAAGGGGAAAAAGTAGGAATCATATGGCCAAAAGAAGAAAAACTAAGGGGAGAATTTTACTACCAATTAGTTAAGTGGTTTCCAAAGTCTATGGTTTGAGTATGGTTTGTTTGCTCAAAACTCAGGTTGAAATTGATTGCCATTGTGAGAGTGTTAGGAGGTACAGCCTTAAAAGGGGCAATTCAATCATTAAGAAGATTAATGCATTTCTCTCAGGGGTAGGTTAATTCTTATGGGAATGGGTTAGTTATCTCAAGAGTGGATTCCAGTAAAAGCAAGTCTGGCTTTCTCATGTTTCCTTTCACCTTGTGATTCCTCTGCTTTTCCAACAAGTTGTGGTGCAGCTTGAGACCCTTGCCAGGTGTGGTCACCCAGCCTTCAGAAACATGAGCTAAATAAACCTCCCTTCTTTATAAATTACTCAGTCTGTGGTATAGTCAGCCCCTCAGCAGTTTCACATGTGCAGATTCAACCAACCACAGACTAAATCCTGCAAATATGGAGGGCTGATTGTACTATGCCATTTTATATAGAGGACTTGTGCATACTTGGATTTAGTTATCTTTGGAGGGTTCTGGAACTAATCCTCCAAGGATGTGGAGGGCTTACTGTACTTTTTATAGCAAAATAAATTGTACTAAGATACTAGGTATTTCTTTTTGTTTTTGTTTTTGTTTTTCCTTTTCTCTTTTATTATTTATGTATTTTATTTATTTTTTGGATATGGAATCTCACTCTGTTGCCCAGACTGGAGTGCAGTGGCAGACTCTTGGCTCACTACAAACTCCACCTCCCAAGTTCAAGTGATTCTCCAGCCTCAACTTCCTGAGTAGCTGGGATTACAGGCACCCATCACCACACCTGGCTAATTTTTGTATTTTTAGTAGAGATGGTGTTTTGCCATGTTGGCCAGGCTGGCCTCAAACTCCTGGCCTTAGGTAATCTGCCCACCTTGACCTCCCAAATTGCTGGAATTACAAGCTTGAGCCACTGCGCCTGGCCAGGTATTTCTTTACCTTTCTCTTCTCCAATAGTCTGACTGCAGCATTGATTTTCTAGTCTGCATCTTTTTACAGATATCAAAAATACTGATTAGCTGTCATCAATTAAAAAAGAAAATTCATCTTACGTTTGCCCTTATGTGGCTAAAATTAACAAACTGATTCTCTTACATAACTTTTTTCTGCTAAGTACTCTTAGAATCAAGATCAGATGGCCTTGACCTGATTAACATATAAGAACAATGTAGTGTCCATCACAACTTACTCAAATAATGTGTCTAGTGGCAAGTGTGAAGTGGTTGCCTGGTTCTTATTTACTTCATATTCTGTAGTTAAGCAAACCCAGGGTTATATACCTGTATGTGTATATATTTGTTGATATGTATGTTGTATGTGCAGAGTTCAATAAAAAGTAAGATTAAAAGCTAGGGATTGGATACAATCAAATCTCCAATTAAGTTTTCCCACTCAGCTTTTATTTTCATGTAGCTGTCTTCAGACTTTGCTGTGAAACAATGTGCTTGATATCAGTATTTTGTAACAATAAAAACTTTCGGTCGACATGTTTGGGATATGGATGTTTCTCCTCATACTCTACTTATCTGCTTTGATGTTTCTGACTCCTTCCTTAGATAGGAGTTCTTGTTATTTCCTTTTCCTTGATCAAAGAAATGTCACAAAGCTCAGGGATTTCACATCTTAGTGCACAGAAAATTCAAAAGTGTGAAGCTCAGGAAAATTTTAAAGAGACATCTGAATAATGCAACTCTCTGTGGGTTAGTGTTTCTTGCAACTTTACATTATAACATAGAGATGATGTAACTGAGACCAGGTCCAGAAATCGCAATGTATTTCCTTGGTTTTATACAGTTAACAAAAATCACTCATATGTATCAGCTCATGTTGTATTTGCAGCAATCCCCCCACCCCCCAAAAAAAGTGGTGTAGATATTTTAATTTTAATCATCAATAAAATCACGATTAAGATTTAAAATAATTTTGAAATTTAAAATTTTAGCAATGGATATGCAATTATAAATTATCTAATCTAGTGCTATTTCAAACAATGCTAGTCTAAGTTTATTCAGGTGGAACGGAGCATAACTGGGACTCTAATGTTGCCAGCCAGAGTTTTTGAGTGAGAATGGAAACTCAACACTGGAAAACCAGACATATACATGAGGTTCAAAGGACTATAGTGAGATAATAAATGTGTAATAGAGGTAGTGATCAGAGTGATCTGGTAATAAGACAAGAGGGGCTCAAACAAGCAGAAGAATCCCGGTTATTGTGAAAAGGTAGTAGGGGCTATGAACTGAGAGTGTGCTAAGTCAGTAGGTCACTTTGATACAAAGCTTCAGGGTCAGAGCAGACAATGCTGTCTCTGTATATTGAATTTTATCAGGAAGAGAACTTCATCATCAGATTCACTTTGTTAAATCAATGTTTGACCCTGACTGACTCCAAAGAGCTAAAAGATGACAATTGGGAAAGAGGTCACAGTGGTGATTCACAGACGGAATTTGTATAAAAAGAGTCACAGATTCCACCAGTTCATAGGCAAGATTTAATACCAAGGTGGCAACAGGCACTGACAAAGTGCTGGAACACTGGTCACTCAGGTGTGGCCTTGGGGAATTGACTTACATAGGATGACTATAAGGGAAAACTGTTTTTTCTGTGCTTGCTCACAGAACACTTCTGACATCAAATGTCTATGTAGCATTTTTCCTCAGCAACCAATTCACTAGCTCTCAGAGGACACCAACCTAGGTGTGCTACAAATTAACTTAATTCTCAGAATAACTACCCAGAGTTAGTGTAGACCCCACAGATTAAGGCCCCAGCCTTCAATAGACAGCCTCCCACTTCAGATGCCAATCTCATCTAGTGGGTACCTAGGTTATCCAAAACTTCTGTCTGACTTGGCTACGAATCAGAGGTTCCTGTAACTGCCTCCTCATGTTTGATAATCTGCTAGAACAGCTCAATGAACCCAGGGAAAGGTTACTTACTGTTGATGGTGTGTTAAAAGGAATAAGTTAAAGGATAGAAATGGACCACTAGATGAAGAGATAATAAGTCGTGAGGTCTGGACGGGTCCTGGGTACGGGAGCCTCCATTCCTGTGGAGTTGAGGATGTACCGCCCTCCCGGCACGTGGAGGAGTTCCTGTTCACCAACCCAGAAGCTACCTGAACACCATAGTTTAAGGTTTTAACAGAGGCTTCGTTATATAAGCTCAGTTGATTAAATCATTGGTCACTGGTGATTGAGTTCAATCTCCAGCCCCCCCTCCCAACCCCAGAGGTTGGGGGTGTGGTGAGGCTGAAAGTTCCAACCCTCTCATCATGTTGGTTCCCCTGGAAACCAGCTGCCCAACTTTAGGGGCTTTTCAAAATGTCACCTTATTAACATCAACTCAGCTGAGGTTGAGAGGGGGCTTGCTGTGAATAATAAAAGACACTCCTTTCACCTGTGTCACTCCGAAGTGGCGCCTGAGGTACATTTTAGAATCCCTCACGTTCTGCAGAGCATTGCTTGCAGATTAGATGACTTCTGATCACTTTCAGAAAATGCTTTCACTGCTAAAAACACTAGGAGTCTGTGGTTCTAGATGCAGACAGACTTGGACATTTGATTAACCAGGGTAGAGGGGTATGCCATTACTAATGCTTATAACGTTTGTTTATGGTTTCCTAAATAACAATTTTACAGAGAAATAGATTCCAGTGCTCATCTGGCTTTTATTGTACTCTTAAGTTTAGGAACATAATAGGAATGAGGGCAAAATATATGTGAAAGCTACAATTCCCTCTTCGCAGGGTAAGGTAATGCATTGACTCCTACGGAGGTCTAATCCTGTCCTCTAGATAGCCAGAGGAATTGAACATTGGCAATATAAGCAGAATCTGCTGTCACATCAGTTACGGCTTTCTGCACATAGAAAAACTAAGTAGAGTGGACAACACAGCTGCATTTCATTCGCAGTTTGGCTATTGAGATCCTGGCTGCAGTATCTTCGGTGTATGGCTTGACATAATGATTGGCATGGCATGTAGCATGCTACTTGGTGACTCAGAAGACCTAGAATCTTCAGCTCAGGTTTGTCAATTCTGAGTTTTTGACCTTGGGCATACTAGATTGGTTGGGAGAATACATGAAATAAATGGCAGCACCAGCCTTATTGCCAGCATATAAATGGCATCTAAAAATGATAGGTACAATAAAACCAGCAGCAACCATAGTCTAATAAAATTTGTTCTCTGGGATTAGTCTTTTCATCAGCAAAATTATAATAACAAAATATCTAATAAATCCTTTTCTGGAAGCGAAGGATCTTTCATTTCTATCCAGAAAGCTTTGGTATCTCACTGGAGCTAGTATCATATATTTGGGGACAGGGGTGTAGCAATAGAGTCCAATAAGTTCTTTTGGGCTCAATCTCGAAGAGTTCTATAAGACTAATTTTGTCATCAACTTCTGTGTAGGTGGAGTAGGGAAACTAAGGACAGGATTACTTACTATATATACTTTAGGGGCAGACATAGGACAGCATTTTAATATTGGAGACAAATATTCCTGCCTGAGATGATGATATTAGTTATTGGTGAAGGGTAGGAATCCTTTCTTTGCTGCTGACATAATAAATGGGGGATACCAAGCCTCAGAGGGTACACACTTTCATGGTGCATCAATATTTTCTTGCTTTTGCTGTTACTAACAGGAAATATATAATTGATCTTTCTTCATTCATGAAGTCCTATCATTTGCAATATTTCAGATTTCAACAAAATATATTTGATTAATAGGGAGAAACTAGACTTGGAGGGGACCACATAATGGATCATCCATGATGTGGAATCAGAATATTTTCTAGCAAAATGTAATAGAGCCCTTCTGAATAAGCTCAAACTACGAAGAAACAATATTAGATGATATTAAATATTGCAGTGGAGTTTGGGACACTAAGGTTGATTGGGCTATTTGTTTTGTGATGTTCCCAAGGGTTATTTTGTTGAGAGTTTGCCATTAAGTGGTCTAATTGTGTCAGTGGATGGGGGTCTTTTCAATTTGCATAATTTCCTCAAGGGACTGCAGCTGCTAATTTGGTGATTAATTATCCATATTACACATTGTTTATTTGACCATGCCTAGATTAATTTCTTTTTCCTAGCAAATCACATTTAGATATGAATTTGCATATCTTGATTACATTTTAATGTCTTGGCTATCATTGTCTCTTCCCTGGACACCTCATGAGATTACAGAAGAGTGCTCAAGCAGAGAATGATGGAATGTCTTAAATGACATTGCACATCAGTGGACAGATAATGCACATGACTTATTTTTAGTGAAGAATGTGTTCTTTCATAATCAAGTGAGTTATAACATCTAATGTACAATATATTTTGTGTTTCTACCATTTCCATTTTACTATTACCAATGAATTTCAAAAATAGCCTTTATTAACATTCAAAATGTTGCCATACATATGTTTATCTCTTTAGAGGTCCAAGTATTTTATTTCTATTAATCTGTAATCTTACATTCTGTTGTTAAATACTTGCAAGCTGGGTCAATATTCAAGGTCTCTAATCAGTTAATCTCCCACTTGATGTTTTCCAGGCTGGAGTCTAGTGACGCTATACCATAAATTTCTTGCAGTCAGAGACTGTGTCTCAATTTATCTTTTATTTTATTTATCTAAGAGTGTTCTTACTGTTACAATTTTTGAAAAGTATGTAGTAATTAATGTTCATAGGTATACTGTATTGAGTGCTACCTAGGTTCCAGATAGTGTTAGGGGCTTTACTTATATCATCTCCTTTAATTGTTGAATCATCTTATAAGAAAAAATATTACTTTCTTTGTTTTATGGTGAGACAATGAGTTCTAGAGAGAGTCAGAAATTTGTTCAAGATAATATAATTAGAAAGTAGTGGAGCCAAAATTAGAAACTGTCTAATAGTAAAACCTGTGCTGTTAACCAACTGTATGGATGCAGAGTGCTAAGTGATAAACACTCAATCTATAATAAATGAGTGCCCTTAATCAACTGAACGGGCACAGAATGGGCAAATTAATGCTCTTAACTGTGAGTGAAGGCTCTTCATCAACTTATATGCACATAGAATGTTGAGTAAATAGATAAATGAATGAATGAATGATAGAATATTATTCTTCTATACCATAGATACAATCATACAAAGAACTTCTATTTTAATCCATCCAAATGTCAAGGTAGGAACAGACAGGGTTAAGTTGTTAGGCTTGAAATAATGAGTATGTTGTGGTCAGGCTGCTAGGATGGAATACAGGTATTGTTCATCTCTTCCTCTGTGTTACATTCCCCATAGCCCACTTGTGGGTGGAACATAGAAACGGGCTTACTCAAACAATCCGCATAAAATGTGACCTTTAGCCAGCATTTAACTTTGATGCCGTCAAGCAAAGAATAGCAACTACTGAAGAATCTTGCTGCTAAATAGGAGGAGGGACCTTATGATACACTAAACTGCTGCTCTCTTGTTTCCCGAAGAGGTACGTTTCAGGCACCCGAAAGCTCTTTCCCATCTGTCCAACAGTGCTAGGGCTGCATAAGTTGGCCTTAGGGGCAAACTTAACCACTTTATCATGGCAGCTTGTGCCATGTCCTGGCCATGCTAGAATGTTGGTCAAACTTCTTAACTTCTCTTTCAGTTTCCTCATCTATAAAATAGGAATAATCATATTATTAATATATTTTAAATACATTAATTATATATACAATTATATATCTCTACATAATTTATCACTGATGCCACACACAAGGTTTTGAAAAAAGAAAAAAATTAATCAGTGGTGATTTAAGTAAAATATTAATGAATAGTAAAAATAAAAGTAACATTAATATTATAGTTATTCTAACAAGTAAATGTTACTGCTTATCAATTCTTTGGACCTTTGTCAAGTACTAAATATGTTTGGTATCAATATTATAATAATCTTATGAAGATGTGATCTTATCTCTATTTTACAAGTGAAGAAACTGAAGACCAAACAGGGAATTTACTTTAAGGGCACATACCATGCATATATATGTGTATGTGTATATGTATATGTAAATATGCATCTACACACATATATATGCACATAGTTTCCTCCTTCCTTCTGTTACTCTGGAGAACCTAATACAATACCCTAAATATTATGATAGAGAAGAATCTATAGTTCCAAACACATGCTGTGAATATTTGGAATATTCAGGTAAATATTAATTTTGTGTTTTCAGAAAAGTCGTATCTTCTAAACTAGCTAAATGAATGCACTTCTGCTTCTAACTTTTAAAACACATTGTTGAAAGAATGTGTTTAAAACACATTGTTGAAAGAATTTCACGTTAATGTTGGCATCTATACAGATTTTCTAAGAGCATTTTGTAAATGAGGAGTCTCACAATCATCCTACTTCTTCCACGCATTTCCTAGGCATATTGGCAAGTAGCATTAAGTTGATGAGGGAGAAAGAAGCCAAGAAATTAGCTCAGTCATCTAATGAGCTAGTGAAATACCTAAGCTCTTAGTCACAAACTGGGTTTATCACTATTCTGTAAAAACTCCTCAATATTTTCTGACTTATTGAATATAATTAAAGGATAATTATGAGTGGTGAAGAGAAGCTGAAAGTAATATTTTAGTTAATTTGGGAATAAGGAATGGCATGACATTTCTCAATAAGAAAAACATTGCCCTTTATATCCTGAGAAGCATTTCTTTCTCTTCACCTCTGTCTTTGAATTTTCAAATTTTATTATCTACTTTCCTCTTTTAAATAGTATTCTTATAGAGATCTGTACCAGTTTGGTCATATATGAAAGGTGAGAAAATATATTTTCTTCCTGAGTATTTGTGAAGACCAAATTCAAAAGATATGTGGCACTGTGTGGGTGTGGATATGCTTTAAATCATGTGATAGATTTCCCAATGGATGATGATAGAAAGGATCATGAATTGAGAGCCATAGACAGGGGTTTAAGCCTTATTCTGCCACTGATAAGTATGCACCCTTACACAAGGTAAATCACCTGATTGATCTTCAGTTTCTTCACTTATAAAATAGAAATAAGGACACGTCTTCATAAGATTACTATAACGACACAATAAAGTTATCATGTGAAAATGTTCTGTAATCACTAAAGCATAAATAAACCAAATAAAATGTGATGCCTTTACTTTCTTAATAAATTTCCTTTCACTTAAAAAAAAAGTAAAACTGTATAAAGCAATTGTACAAAATGAATTGAAATCATGTGCAGTATATGGCTTTGGAACTGATTGACTCTAAGTGAATATCGTCTCTACTCCACCTCTGTTTATATTTGGAAGCTTAACTCCTTTCAGCATTAATGTTCTTATCTAAAAATGGAGAGTTTTAGCAAGGACTAAAATAAAAATGTATGTAAAAGCATAATAAAAGTGCATGCAAAAGCTTTGTGTATACAACATTGGGTGTAGGGTAGGTATCTCCCCAACAGTTTCTTTCCTCCCTATTCTCTCTCTCGCCTCAGCCTTCTTTTCTCTTCTTCCTCTCTCCCTCCCTTCTTCCTTCCTTTCTTGTTTTCTTCCTTCTTTCACTCCTCCCTTTGTTTCCTCTCTCTTTCACTCTCCCCTTTACTCCTACTTCCTCCTTCTCCCCTTTCCCTCTCCCTCCCTCCCTCCCTTCCTTCCTTCCTTCTATGCCTCCCTTTCTTTCCTTCCATCATCTCTTCACAAAGCTATGACCGTGTATCAAGACCAAGCTCTCACTCTCAATAGTTTCTTACTTAATATTTGTCCATTTTTACTCTATGTCTCTGAAAACTGTGTTTCATTTTTTTTCTCAAACACCTCTTAATCATTTTCTCAGACTGCATTCTGTTACTTTTTCAGATACTCTCACCATTTACCATGGCTTCCATTCACTCTACAGACTCCAGATGAACTCGACTTTCCAACGTCTACTCTACCAATCCCTACCCTCCAGTACCAGGACGTTCAGAATAGCTGAAGGATGTCACAAAATTATGATGTAGTATTCTCTGTTTTTCTTAAGTTGTAACTTCACTTAAGTTTCATAGGTACTTAGCAGTTTTTGTATACTTCTTACTGCAAGAATCACGGTGACTGTTTCAAGGATCTTACAATTTGCTTTTGCCGTTTAGTATAGTCTACCTTATGTTTTATGCATGTGTGTGTGTATGTGTATAATTTCAGACTATATCCTAGAGCTCGGTCCTAAGTTGTAAAACCTTTTTACAGCCTCTAAGTCCATATTTATTTAACAAATATTTATTGAATAAATTTTGTGTGTTAGACATGTTATAAGCATAAAGAATTAAGCATTACCTCAAATAAGCACAGTCTTGTTCTCATGGAACTTATAATCTATCAAAGGATAGATAAAAAATACATAAACAGGTAAATAATAAAGGTAATAGTGGATAGTTGCTAAGTTATTTGTCCTCTCAAGACTATGGTTTCTGCTTTAAAAGGTGGTCAAAACTAGATCTTTTCTCTGAGCCTTTTGGAGCTGTTTTAGGGATGATATGGCTATATTTGGCAATGCCTGGATATCCTATAAGATTACTAACATTAATGACAATAAAAGTGGAAAGAATCCTTGATTACATGTCAGGGACCTCAGTTCTAGCCATACTTAAGTGTAAATTATATTGCATCAATTTATGTCTCTTAGCCTAATGACCTCCCCTGTAAAATGAAAGAGTTAGTCTGGACGATTATACAGGCTCCTTTTAGGTTAGTACAGTATGTTTCTAAGATCCCTGATGTCGCTGTTCCTAACTATAGCTCCCAATTGATCTGTCAAAGCATGCAGAATATCTTTGAAAAGACACTATAAATGTCTTCTGGAAAGAGTTTCATTTTAATAACTATTAGGACAACAGGAACATTGTGCCTTTTATTAAATTTGTCTGTTCCCTGGTGCTGATAGTATCTTCTGAATATAAATTGCACAATATAATATAATAAAGCACAGTTTAGAATTGTTTTCATAATAGTGCATTCCATAGTACTAGGCCATAAAATAAGAACCGAAAGTACATCTTGTTCTGTAAACTCATAATTTTCAGCTGTCTAAAAACTGAGTGTAAAGAGGAAATTAATAAGCAAAAACATTTCACAGCATGCATGCACTACTGAAAAAAATATTATGTTCTTTATAGAAAAAAATCAAGAACCTCATTCTTTTGGAATTTGATAACCTACAAAAAATATTTGTTTTTAAATTGTTTTCTTTTTGGTAATAATTATCATTGCCACATTCATTAATCATTCATTTATTTTTTAATTCTCCTAACAAGCATTTGTTTAGCAATTACTATGTACTCGATTCTACTTTAAAATGAGCAGATATAGAGATTCAGAGTTATTAAAGGAAAAAGTAGAACCAGAAGCTTAGAAAAGATGAGATTTCATGGTAAGGTTGAGTGGGTGTCTAACTGACGTTAGATACCTTTAATTTAAGTCATGCCAACCTGTAGGATTAGTTGGAAAGTGATTTATTCTAGCAGCATTACTCAATTATCTTTAGGAGATCATTAGTTATTATCGGCATATGAGAGATATAAGATCTAAATTGGATGCAAAACGCTGTGGCAGTGCAATTCTAATCATCAACTTCCCTTGTCATTGAGGCCAAAGTCATAGGCTTAATTTTTGTGGATCTAGATACTATAGCGATGGTATTAATAACATTACTTATTGTAAACTTAATTATGCCATGAGTTTTATACTTTTATTATTCAGCCATCATTTTACTATATTTTTGAGACAAATCAGGAAAAAAAATCTTTGTCCTCAAGATGCTAAGGCAGGAGGCTCACAGCTACAACGGAGTGTGATAAATGCTATGCATCAGTGGTATGGAAGAACATATGAATGGGAATCAGCCTAGTCTCCAAGGGGTTAGGTGGAAGACTTTACATATTGTGTGTCCGGACTGCTTAAATTCTTTTACAGTAGATATGACAATCTGCATCATGCAGACAAAGAAAATGAGGCTAGAAATGATAAGTGATGAGATCAAGGTCACACTGTAGAAATTACAAGAGCTGAAGTTTTAATTTCTGCTTCCAAAGCTCTTGCTTTTTCTGCTGCAGCAGACCAACTACTTTCTCATTCCCAGATGCTTGCTTGCTGGTGGTTATGGGGAAAATAATTGAGAGAATGTGGGCAGATCAATAGAGAGCAGAGAAACACTGACAACAACAACAAATACCCCCATACACAGAGACGTATATACAAATATACAAACACACACATATACATATATATTCACACATACACATATACTTTATTTGAATCAGTGGACTCATCGTTATGCAAGAGCAGCTGCATAATGTAAGAGGAAGAGAAAGGCTTTTGGGGTAAGACGATAGGATTTAAATTACATTTCTAATGAAATGCAAAATGAGACTGGGCACCATATCCTTTAGATGACATTAATTGTGACAATATTTACTATTCCTATATGTTGAATAGTACACATTCAATAATGCACTTGCAACCCACTGTAAACTTCAAGCATTCTACAAATACCAATAGTTTCTTGTAAAGATGGTGATTTGTATGCAATTCTCTGATGCTAATGCTAAACTACCAGTCACCATGCCCAGAGTCTAGGCTCGGTAAATTTGAGGGAGCAGTAGATATAATAATAAAAATTAACTGAATTGTTCCATCTCTCCTTTCATAGTAACTCTGGAGCTTCATTTTTACAGTAATGTGTGAATTCATCTGGATAGATAACCTCTTTTTATGCAGAAAACCTGCCCTAGCTTGCAAGATGCAATGGTCATTTTTTTTTTAGACTTTATTTTACCTATCCTCAGCTTTGAAACATGATCACTCCCTGCCAGGGAATGTATTTTCTGCAGGTTCCTACCTTTATAGAAACTCCTCTCGTAGTGCTTCCTCATCATTTCCCTGTCTCTTAAAGGCTACAGTGCCCCTGGGATCCTGCCATGGGTATCTTCTCAATCTACATTCACCTGCCTGGAAATCTCATCCACTCTCATGACTTTCAATGCCATTTAGATTCTAAACATTTATTTTTCCTGCCCAGACTTTTTTTCTCAGCTCTACACTCATATATCTGCCTACTTGTTATCTTCACTTGGATATCAAATAAGCATCACAAATTCAGAATGATCAAAACCAAACTAATGGTATTACTACTGTTCTATCCTGTATGCCCCTGGATTTTTCCTCATTTAAGTGAATGGGACTCTATTCTTCTTAGTTGTTCAGACTATTATCTTTTGTGTAATTTGTGACTCATTTCTTTGCCATGAATGCCATGCATGGCCCATTGGTGCATTTGTTTGACTCTACTTTCACAAATTGAGCATTTCTTGACTCTAATGCTGCCTGCAGAGCTATCATCACCTTGCATCTGGGTTATGCAACAGCCTTCTACCCGCTTTCCTTGCTTCTACCCTTGTTCTGAGCTGTGGTCTGTCCTCAACATGGCAGGCAAAGAAATTGTTTTAAAATTTGAATCAGATCATGTCATTTCTTTGCACAAAACTTTTCAAAGAAGTCCTAATTACAACCTACAACATTCTTATCATTTGCAGCACACCACCTCCATCCTCCATCTCTCTGACTCTCTTTTCTTCTGTCTCAAGTTGTTCCAGCTCCACTAATCCCCTTGCTGCTCCTTGAAGGCCCAGGCACACTCCTAAGGGGTCTTTGTGCTTACTGTTTCCTCTGCCTGAAATCATATCCCCCAAACACTTGAACAGCCAGATCCCTCACTTCATGTGCTTACCAAAACACACCTTCTCTGTGACACTATCTTAGGCCATTCTCCCTAAAACATCTTCATTTCATATTTCCTTTCCTGTTCTGTGTCTTCTCATTGGCAGTTATCACCACCTAACATACTTTATATTTTACTAATTTATCATATGTCTTAGCTATCTTTCCCATTTATGAAAAATAAGTTCTAAGAGTCAAAGTGTATCCTCAAGTTGAATTATCTTGCTAAGTATCTGATACATTGATTTTGTTTATATAGGCAGAGTCTGAAGATAATTTGCATTAGAAAAAATGCCTTTATTCATTCTTTAAATCAAGGGCTATGGGAATGTTAGAGAAATTTGGATAATCCAAAGACAAAATTTGTTCTCCATAGGTGCAGGTAGTAGAGAAGTATCACAGGTCTAATTGGTTTTAAAACATTCTCCCCAAGACTGCCCTACTCTATTGGTGGGGAAAACAAAGCATCATCAGAGTTTATTGCTGCCACAGTGTGAAGTGGAATTTCAATGTAATGATTCAGCTGTAGCTTTAGTAGTAGACAATTTTCTTAGTAGACAAGAAATGCACCAGTTTTGGCAAAATTATATCAAATTCTTTGTGTGGCCATAAAGGTCTGCATTTTCAAGTTGAAATTAATAAAATTAATAGAGTTGTGTTTTCACCCAGAAGTCAGTACCGTCACAAGCCAGTACCATCCCCCAAAGCCCCCAAGAAATATTACGCTTTTTGAGACAGGGTCTTGCTCTGTCACCCAGGCTGCAGTGCAGTAGTGCAATCTCTGCTCACTGGAACCTCCACCTCCCGGGTTCAAGCGATTCTACTGTCTCAGCCCTGCAAGTAGCTGGGATTACAGGTGCCACCACCAGGCCTGGCTAATTTTTGTATTTTTAGTAGAGACAGGGTTTTGCCATGTTGCCTGGGCTGGTATCGAACTCCTGAGCTCAAGTGATCAGCCTGTGTTGACCTCCCAAACTGCTGGGATTACAGGTGTGTGTCACAGTACCCGGATGAAAATATATTTCAACACATCCTTAAGATAATTAAATAGCAAACTTATCCGAGTAAGTGGGAAACCACTGAAAGAACTCCTCTAAAATATATCGGCAGGACTTATCATTTGTCATCAGATTCTGTAGTATCATGCTGTATCTACTAAATGTTTGCCTTGACTTGTTTGTTAATATATTATAAGCTTACAGAGGGTAAACCCATAAAGGCGGGGAATGGGTTACTTTGTTCATTGCTGTTAGTATCAACACTTAGTCACCTAACATGTTAGATTAGCAAATAGAAAGCAAAGAACAAATTAAATCTGGGATAAATTTAGGAAGCATGGTTTTTCCCACATCCTGTGGCAACCTGTGGATTTTCCCAGGGATCTCCATTTAGTTGATGAAAGAGCCATCTGGTAACCTTGAGATCACCAGATTTTAGGATACGTTTTTCGATTGATGTATACATTCAACAAATACTTCCTGAATTTCTTGGATGTTCTAAGTATTACTCTAGGTGCCGGGAATACTGAGCTGAACAAAATGGACCAAAACTCTCCCTTTGGAAACTTAGATGGTACAGAGACAGGTAGTCAATTAATAAGTAAATATATAGCATTGCGCAATATCAGGTAAATGTTATAGGTCTAAAATTTTGTGTCTACCCCCCAAATTCATGTGCTGAAATTTCATCCCCAACGTGGCAGTATTAATTAAGATGTACCCTCAGGAATAGAATCAGTATCCTTATAAAAGGACTGTAGGAGCTTGTTCACCTCTTCTGCCATGCAAGGATACAGAGAAGGTAGCATCCATGAGAAACAGGCTCTCAGCAGACAATGAATCCAAATATAGACATTAGAGTCAGAGGCCTGGGTTCACTGGTGAGTATTTAGATGTGTGGTCTTTGTCATTTAACCTCTTCAAGTCCAGTTTTTTCAACAATAAAATGGGGATAATACTATTTAATTTTACTTACTCAGGTTGTAAGAATTAATGGAGGTGATATGTATAATGTGCTTGTCATAGATTAAGAACCCAATAAAAAGAAGATTATTATACTTATTGTTATTACCACCACTATTACTCATACTTTTCAGATATACTGCTAGATAAAATCCTTTTCTTCCTTGCTTTAGAATGCATTTTTAACTCTAAGCTTAAATATTTATCTTTAAACATTGTACTTTCTGAGCAAAGTTTATTTTTATAGGATGTCTAAAGAGACCAACAGAATATAAATAGAAGGCCCTACTCAGTGGTAGCCAGCATGTAGAAAGAGTTACAAAGGTGGGTGTGGGAGTCTTCCTGCATTGGAAATGGCAGTTCACATGTTTGCAGAAATCCAGTTTACTACACACCTGCGTATATGATTTTCTTTTTCTTTGTGTCTTCCTGATGTATATTACAGAAGGAGAAAAAAACAGCAGAGGGGAAACAGAGAAATTATAAGAGAACATGAAAGATGTCTTCCGATTAAGTTTCAGAAGCAGATTGTGAAACAGTCATTCAAGAGAAAGAGCAAAGATACAGAGAAGTTATCTCTAAAGGTTCATCCTTACACTGTAGTGAAGCTTTTGAAATGGAGCTGAATATATGAGGATATGGAAGATTTCTTTAAAAATGCAAGACAAAAATTTGGAGTGAAGATGAAGGAATGACTATATAATGTTAATTTGAAGAAATGGGGTTTAGTCTAGTGGTATTTTACAATATAGGCCCACTCTTAAATTAAAAATAGACATTCAGTCTAGTGGTAAAGGATTACTCTTAATATTTTAGTTTGAAGAAAGTAAATTATTGAGTTGAGTAAACCAAGGTTTCTTAGGAATTGTCTCAGTGAGACTCGGTCACTCTAACTGAACAGGGCAGACAGATCACCTTGTACATAACTAGTATAGAAAATTTACAAGAAAAGTGATTCTGAGGAAGTTGCAGACTGGCAGTTCACCCTGTGAGGCAAAGCTCAATGACAAAAGTCTCATTCCAAAAATGTAAGCAGGATGGATTCTATGAGATTTGTTATTTTAAAATGATTTTAAGTTCTATTTGCATATATTGTAAAATCTAATAAAATTCATTATGCAATAACCATTTGTTAACCAGAGGTATACACAGATGAAAAACAACTGTACCTGTCCAAAGGAGACTACTCATAAATAAATAACACAATCAGAAATATGAAGTTTACTCTTTGTATCTTCAGACCACGTCCTAGAAATTACCAATGCTACCTTTCTAAAACTTGGCAAAAATCTATTTCTAACACTTTATTACATTACAGTGTATATACAATTACACAAGCCGGGTGCAATCGTTCAAGCCTGTATTCCCACACTTTGGGAAGCCAAGGCACGTGTATTGCTTGAGTCCAGGAGTTTGAGATCAGCCTGGGCAAGTGTGTGTACATTTATATACAATATATTATTGTGTTCATGATGTCTAATGATAATTTTAAAAGCCCCTCTAGGAAAAGGACATATTTAGTTCTGAATTCTGAGGCTAAAACTCATTAGCCATATGATATTGGGTAAGTTACTTAACCTCTGAGTTTTAATTTCCTCACATACGGAACAGGGATATTAGTATCTATCTCATTGCCTTGTGAAAATTACAGAAGATAATGCTGGGTAAGCATTGACCCAGTGCCTGCCACAGAGGGGATGTTCCAGAAATATTAGTTATTACTTTCATTGTTTTTGTCATTGTTTCCATTCTTTATCTTTATTATTAGTAGTATAAGTGCAGTTTTACAATATCAAGACAACTAAAAGGATGGTTTCTAAGTAGCTATTATTCACTTATCTATTTTTCTTTTCCTTTTTTTTTTTTTTTTTTTTTTTTTTTTTTTAGAAACAAGGTCTCACTCTGTAACCTGTGATGGGCTGTAGTGGCACTATCATGGCTCACTGCAGCCTCAAAATCCTGGGCTCAGGGGATCCTCCTGCCTCAGCCTCCCAGAGTAACCAGGGTCACAGGTCTGTACCACCATGCCTGGCTAATTCTTTAAAATTTTTTTCAGAGAGACAGGGTTTTGCCATGTTGCCCAGACTGGTCTCAAACTCCTGGTCTCAAGCGATTCTCCTGTCTCAGCCACCAAAGTGCTGGGATCACAAGTGTGAGCTGCCTTTGCCTGACTTCACATTATCTATCTTAAAGAATACATATTGGGAAGATCTGTCTCAGAATTCATTTTATTAAGGAGAGAAAACATTTCTATGGCACTTAATAAGTGCCCAGCAGTGTTCTAACTATGCAAACATTAATTTATTTAATCAGCATAATGAGGTAGCAACTATTACTGCACCATGCCACATTGTTCTAACCAGGAAACTTCTACACTAACCAATGCAAGAGAACAGAGGGGATTTCCAGAAAACTGATGCTGACAGGATAATCCTGTAGATTCTCTCTCCCTCTCTCTCTTTATCTCCTGTTCTTTTAACTTTTTCTAAATTGCACCAAGGCATTTTATGGGCCAGGGGTGGCCCTGAGAATGTCCCTAACTTTTAAGTTACAGACCTAAGATTGAATCAGGGAGTCTCACATGAGCGCTTTGCCCAGTACAAATCTTTCCTGTAGGAATACATTCCCAGAAATGAAATTGCTAAGTCAAAGGATTGGCACATTGAAAATGTTGAGTTTCTTCTAAAAATATTTTTGTTTATTTAGTTTTTACGAAGAGTTTTGTTTCCCCATACCCTAGGTAATCTTGACTATCATAATTTCTTTTCATATTTGTTAGATTGTATTAGCATAGAGCAAAAAGTTGTCAGACACAGCTAAATGTTTTTTCGTGGAAGAGTCTTTGTTTATAATTTACTCAATCCACGGTGACCAATACTCTTCTATTATTTATTTGACTTTTTGTCCTAAAAGTAAACATGGATATTTAAAAATCATGGCAAATTGATGTTGTGGTACCAACAATTTTGCTCTCTTTGAGCTAAATGACATACAAAAATAGCATAGTTTTTCCTGTCACACTTCATAAAGAGATTTGGTTATACAAAACCTTCTTTCTTTGTGATGATGTTTTCAAGTTTTGGAGAGAAGATATAGATACTAAAATATCTTGCTGTATTTTTAAAGGCCTTTTGATTCATTGCTAGGCTATTTCCCTTGGTATGAGCAAATCAATTTTATTAGAATATTTGCCAACCATAAGCTGTGTCTATAGACAGTGTTCATGCTTTATATTAAGCTACTTCAAAGGCTGTGTTGGTAGAATCATCAAGGCCCTCCAGTACAGGCGTACTTGTAAATTGCTAGTGTGTCCTTTTATCTTTAAGATCTTCTGATGTGGAGAATGGATAAAAGTTTGGAACCAATTTTAAAGACTCATTTAAAATTTCCTCTATGCAGATGCAGGTTTTATTTATACTTCTTTTACTCAGATGCTTTTTAAAAAATTAGATTAGTTCAAATCTTGCCTCCCCTTTTAATCTACTCTATGCATTCACATTTTAATTCATTTTAATTCAGCTCACCAGCTTTTGATGCCCAGTAGACATGTAGACTCAAATAAAGATTAGATTTCACTCTCAGCTCAACAGAATGACCCAGAAGACATAGAAAGGTGGAGGCCAGCTATTCTTACTTTCTCCTAGAGGTCTGCTAAGGCCCCTCGAAAAGTAGAAGAATCACAGGCTTTATTCTAACACAATTTAAATAATGGCTAACACTTACTAAGAGGTTTCTATATGCCAGCCAGAAGTATCTGGGATTTAATACATTCTGCTTTAATACATTCTGCTTCTACTACTGAGGTTTTATTTGGTGTCCATGATGATATATGTTTGGAAGAAAAATAAAACTGAATACATGTATTAATACATGTATTAAAGCTCCAAAAATTTTGCTTGTGTTAATCTATTTTATTTTATGTATCTTACTTTGCAGATTAAAAAAACAAATCTGAGGCATAGACAGGCTAAGATCAAATGGATGTGAATCAAGTAGCTTGTTTCGTCTCTCTTAACTATACTGTAGAGAATGTGTTTGACCACGTTTTGAGGAGATAAATGCAATTAAGGAGTATTTGCTTCCTATTCTTCCCATTACTCTTATGCTGGCCTTGAGACTCTGCTCTGTTCTATGTTGATTTCAGTAAAATAAAGATGAGCAAATGTTTCAATAGAATCCATAATGGAGTCCGATTATGGTTCTGTAGCAAATATTACCTTGCAGAAATTGGCTGTAATCAACTAACTATAAATATAAAAGATTTTTTTTTCTTTTGATAAAGAGAGTGACAAGGGAAAGAAGGAAGAATATTTAGGAATTCAACCAGAGTATCTCAGATTCACGCACATGAATGAAACTTTTAATAAACACCTAAGACACACTAAAGGCAGACAAATTTCTTTTAGTAAAGCTTTCTAATCATCAACTTTTCTCTCTATGGAGCTTTCTAGGTTATGCCCTAATAATAATGATAGTACTAACAGTAACAGTGACAGTACTAGGTTAGCATTAGCTGTAGCAATAGTAGCAGTATAAGCATGGAATTCAGAATCAGGTAGATCTGACTCCAAAACTGAATCATCTGCTCACTAGTTGTGTGACCTTGTAGAAGTTAATTAGTCCCCTCCCGCCCTAATTTCTTTAACTAAAAAATGAGCATGATAGTATCTGCCTTACAGAATAGTTAGGAATAAGTGAGATGATTAATATAATCACCTAGAATACACCTGACATATAATAATAGGTCCTTAACAGCGGTAATGTTCATTCCTTCTATTTTTTCCCACTCTTTTATCATTCAATATTTTTTTCAATTAGATTGGAAAGAGCAGAATGTCTGGGAGCTTCCAAAAGCATTATTCATCTGCTGACATTGGCATGCTGCCATCCATACCTCCCAAATCAACTACTCCCAGCACCTAAAATAATCATTGAGTGCTCTTGTAGGCTTAGTGTGGTCTTTCTGTTGCTCCTCGGTCAGCTTAGTTGTAATATAAGAATCCCCTGGTAACACATGTATTCAGTTTTATTTTCCTTCAAAATGTATATCATCATGGACACCAAATTGAAAACCTCAGTTATAGAAGTAGAATGCATTAAACTCCTCCAATCTCAATGCTTTTATTCTTAGTAGTGTTCTTTAGAGAGTCCCATTAAGACATTTATCTTTCTCTTGAGCCTCACGTATGAGGGTGTTTTGTTCTTTTCAATTGGTTAGTGAATTACAGTGGGTATTAGGGCTAGATAGTTCCAGTAATCTTAGATAATTTCTGCTAACAAGTGAAAGTTTATGTAAACTCTTGTGTTTTTACAAAACTATAATTAAATGAAATAGTGGGAAAATGAAGAATACAAACTCAATTCTTATTGGGAACAACTCTACTCCTGGCCATACACACAACCTCATCAAGGTTGTACCCTCCCTCAGACATAGGGTATAGAGTGATAAGAGGAGCAGTGATGAGAAAAGCAACGGGCAGGCTAATTCAATGGGTGATGAGAAAACTAGTGAACTAAGCTCCTAAAAAGATAAGAAAAAGATGAGTCAGGGAAGATCCATGGCTCTAAATAATAAAAACTACTCAGGATGAATGTGCTTCAACTGATAATTTTTCCTGCTGTTACATCATAATTCTAAAGACTTAAAGTCTTTAAAAAGAGAATCTGATTGAACTAACTTGGGTTAGAGGGCAAGGAGTGGGCAGGACACATCAAATTAAAGTCCTGCTGTCACTGTGAATCATGGAAGCAAGAGAATTTCTTAAATTACCAAACCAAGAAAAAAAATAAATAAATAAATGGATGCTAAGCAAGCACAAATCAGAAAAAAAACAAATATTCATTATGGAAGGCAATGAGTTCTTACTGGCAATGACTCAATTATTTGGAAAAATATTCCATACAAATTTTTATACAGACTTTGTAATAATTTTTCAAAACAGATAATGTACCATTAAATTTAAAGTGGAAAGACATATAATAAAATGTAAATAAGCAATGTTTTAGCCATTTTTAGCTATAGTAGTAATATAAATTTAATTCCTAACTCTGATTCTGCCACCAACCAGCTATGTGACTTTGGGTTGATAATATTACCTTTCTGTATCCAATTTTGTGCATATTTAAAATAAGGAAATTGGAAAAAGATCTATTTAAGGTACCAACTACAACATAAAAATGATTCTTGGACCTCCACTTAACCCTAACCCAAACTGATAAGGTGAGTTAGTTTATGGCCATGCTTTGCAGTTTGGTCATCACGAGCTGGAATGTTTTTCTTAATTAACTCATCTTGTTCCAATAAAAAAAAAAAAAGAAGAAGAAGTTTCATAATTATTCTCGGCAAGCATCCAAAAATATGCCTCACTATCCAGTTCCAATTAATAATGTGTGACTTGTTAAAAACAGATTTTGTTCATTTGAAGGTTTTAATAGCACCCAGTTTCAACTGAGTTCTCTTGGGAAAATATTTAGCATGCATTTAACTAGCTTGACACGTACAACTAATTAATTTGTCTAAAGCAAAATATTATATGAATTATAAACAAAGAACTGAAAGTTGAAATGATGCCAGAATGAAAGCTTGAGGTACCCTATGGTTAATGAGCCTCAGGTTGTTTTGCTGCTATTGTTTTTGGTTCTTACTCCTATTAAATAAGGTACAGAAATGAATTTTACGTCATCTTCAGTTAGAAAATTGAAATTTCGTATATAAGGGAGCTCTTTATGTATTTTCTGAAATAGAAAGAGCTTTCAGAAATCTGAGTTTTAAGGAATGTGTCTGTGATGGTTAATATTGAGTGTCAACTTGATTGGATTGAAGGATGCAAAGAATTGTTCCTGGGTGCCTCTGTGAGGGTGTTGCCAAAAGAGATTACCATTTAAGTCAGTGAACTGGGAGAGCCAGACTCACCCTCAGTGTAGGTGGGCAGTATGTAATCAGCTGCCAGTATAAAAGTAGGCATAGAAAGAGCAGACTTGCTGAGTTTTCCGGCCTTCATCTTTCTCCCATGCTGGTTGCTTCCTGCCCTTCAACATCAGACTCCAAGTTCTTCAGCTTTTAGACTCTTGGACTTACACCAATGATTTTCCAGGAGTTCTCAGACCTTCAGCCACAGACTGAAGGCTACACTGTCAGCTTCCCAACTTTAGAGATTTTGGGACTCAGACTGGCTTCCTGACTCCTCAGCTTGCAGATGGCCTATTGTGGGACTTCACCTTTTGATTGTGTGAGTCAATTCTCCTAATAAACGCCCCTTCATATTTGCATCTATCCTATTAGTTCTTTCCCTTCAGAGAACACTGACTAATACCGTGTCTAAATGACACAGATTGAGTGATGAGGGGCAGGGAGACCAACTAAAACAGACTGCTACACCTCTTCTCTAGCCCTGGAGATGCATGGAAGCAAGAAGGTTGACCGGTCTCAGTAGAATATTTGCATTACAGGACTTACAAAACAATCAATACTTTTCAGTTTTTGGTGTGAGTATACATTAATTAAATATTTAATACTTCTCATTATTTTGATGTGGGTATACATTTGCTATGAAAAAGCCTTAGGAAATAGAAATTGGCTATGTCTAGTATGAGAGGATAATAGTTTCCCAAAGCCAAAGAGGACCAGGTGCAATGAGTGACAGAGAGGTAGATAGACCTCTAGTCTATCTACACTTTTAGTTGTGATATTTCCTCATCTCCACCTCCCCTTGCTTTCCAGTAGAATTTTCTCACGAAGATCATTGCTCAGCCAGTTATTATTTATTTATTTATTTATTTATTTATTTATTTATTTATTTTGGGGACAGAGTTTCACTCTTGTTGCCCGGGTTGGAGTGCAATGGCGCAATCTCAGCTCACTGCCACCTCCACCTCCCAGGTTCAATTGATTCTCCTGCCTCAGCCTCCCAGGTGCTGGGATTCCTGGCTAAATTTTTGTATTTTTAGTAGAGACAGGGTTTCACTTTGTTGGTCAGGCTCAACTTGAACTCCTGACCTCAGGGGATTCACCCGCCTTGACCTCCCAATGTGCTGGGATTACAAGTGTGAGCCACCATGCCAGGCCAACGCAGCCAGTATTAATTCAAGATAGAAAAATAGCAGTGTCAGTTCAGTCTCGAGGGTGGGCCTGTAGGGTAATGTCATCTAGCTAGTGTGAGCTGCACATAATAAGTACAGGTAGACTGGCTGGCCGTGAAGCATTTGTTACTTTTTCTCCCCACCCCTTTCTCAAAACCTGAAAGTAAGAAAGTTAAATCCAGGTAACATAGTGTTAGTAGGGGTGCAAAAAGATTCCTTGTAAGACAGACTTGCCCAGTGTGGAGACGTTTGTAAAGCAAGAGGATATTTTGAGGTCTATCTCTTTCCAAGCCCTAAACATATATGAGACTGTTAAAAAGGGACTGGGCTGTTTCAGCTGCTCCCCTTTCCATAGTCCTTATGACTTGTCCAGAGAAAAGGGAACCACAGGGAACCACAATAACTTATGTGAGAAAGATGATCACTACAGAAAAACACATTCCACGGCGTACACCAGAAGAATCAGAAGTACTTGACCAGATGGAAAAAGGACTGAAACAAAGAAATCACTTTCAAAGAGATAAAGAAAGACATTGGTATAGCAGGAGTAAGCAGTTATAAAGAAGAACTAATTTGAAATACTAGGTATGAAATATAAAATAATTCAAATAAACAACTAAGTGAATGGGTTGAAAGCAATCAAAGAATAAATTAGTGAATTTAAAGATCAGATTTAGAAACTTTTAAAATAAATCTCAGGAACGGATTAGGAAAAACTAGAGAGATTGACAATCAAAATGGAGAGTTAAGACACATGGAAGCTAGAAGAAGTCTCAGCAGCTATATAATGGATTTTCCGTAAGAGAGAGAAAAAATAAACAGTAAACAAATTAGACAATAGTTGAAGAAATAATTTACCTTAATTTCTCAGGTTCAAAGAAAGAAACCCTAATTTTGAAGGAGCTCATAGAATGCCAAACAAAAATAAACACATTGAACAAAGTAAAACAAATTAAAAAAAAAAACCTCTAAAAACATTAAGCTGAATTTTAAAAATATCAGTGAAAGAAGTGGTGAGGGGAGTATAATAGCTTATAGAGAACAAATAGATTACTTCATTAGGAATAAGAAACAGGTTGGTATCAGACTTCTCAAAATCTTTTAACAAAGAATACAGTGAAATAATATTTTCAAAACAAGAAAAGAAACCCTAATGTAAAAATTTATATTTGTTTACCTCTGTAATAGTATGTAAGAGTAAAATACAAATATTCCCAGGCATATAAGACCCCGGAATTTTTACCACAGGAAGACTAATTTTAAGAGGAATCTTAGAAAAAGTATTTCATTAAAAAGGAAAAGAATTCCAGGAGGACATTACAAGAATTTTGGGAATCAAGGATGAGTAAATAATTTAGTAGAATTTAATATTTTCTTTAAATACCTATACCCTAAATGTGTATTGATGCGGCTCAGAACATGATACCCCAAAGTTTGGTATCTTGGCATGCTGAGTACTTTGAACTGAAGGAGGTTGGAATGTCTCTGATGCAAGGTCTTCTTGACCTTCTCCTGTTCTTCTGTCTCCTGTCCCTCTTTCTCCTGACAGAGTGAGTCATAATAATCAGAATTCTTTTTTTCAAAGTGAGGCATATATACTAGAATCCCTCTCCCACAAAGCAAGACATAACACCTAGAAAAGTCTTTCTTTTTCTTCTCCTGTGAAGACTCTCATCTAAGGGGTTCCTACTTCATACCTGAGAGGAAAAATTGCTGCACAGAGAGGCCAAGAAAATTCTGAAAACAAAAAACAAAAACAAAAACACATACACCAAAAAAACAGGCCTTGTTGGGTTCTCCCCATTCAGTCTATTAGTACTGGATCATACCCTTTCATCCAATCACGTTTGTACCTGGCCATCCATTTTTCATCAAACCTAAGCATAAAAAAAGACTGCTTTTCCCAGGTCTTTGGGTCTTTATTTCTGAAGTCTCTTATGTCATGTGAAACTTAGATTAAATAACTCTGTTATGCTTTTTTCTTGTTAACCTATCTTTTGTTATAGGAGTGACCCTTATGATGGATGAGTAATCAACGTATCACACGTTTCTGTCCTTACAATATCAATGACAATCCAGGGCCCAGTGCAGTGGTTCACACCTGTAATCCCAGAACATTTGGAGGCTGAGGTGAGAGTATCGTCTGAGCTCAGAAGATCAAGACCAGTCTGGGAAACATTGCAAGATCCTGACTCTACAAAAAAAAAAACCAAAACAACAACAACAAAAAAACCCACAAAAATTAGCCAGGTATAGTGGTGCACAACTGTAGTCCTAGCTACTTGAGAGGCTGATGCGGGAAGATCACTTGAACTTAGGAGTCTGAGGCTGCCATGAACTGTGATTGAGCCACTGCCCTCCAGCCTATGCAACCGAGCCAAATACTGTCTTTTAAGAAAATAATCCAGAACTAAAATCCTAAATCTTATCATACAAACACCAGGTAGGAGTAGGGCACATACTAAATACTCATCCTTCTCACAAATAAGAGTACACTTGGGAAACTGATATAAAATAATAAACAAATATAATAGAAGTCCTAAATAAATCAAGCTCAACTTAAAAAATGTATAAAAAAATTTTGTGTAACTTTCAAAACAGCCAAAAGCAGGATAAGAAAAAGAAAGGGAGAGAGTGTGGTAAATATGTAACATGAATCAATGCTGAAGACAGTTTAATTCAGCTACAATTACAATAAATTTTAATAAATTAAATGTAGTGATGAAAAGAGTTTCTCAGATTGGATTAAAATGGTCTGCCAATATTATAATTTTAGGTCTCCAAGAAATAGACTTTGAGACAGGGACTTGTATGCAGAAAGTTTATTGGGAAAAGGGGTGGTTTCAACCTCAAGAATGATACTTGTGGGGAAGGAGGGAGAGAGGATTGAGCAGAGGAAGAAGGTGAATTGTGATAACAGTTTCCACAAACTCTTCAGCTGATTTCCCAGGGAGCTCTGAAGCTGAGATGGCCTTTCAGATGTGTCCAAAACTGAGGCAAGGTGTTGGGACATTATACCAATACATTGACCAGATAGATGTTGGAAGTGGGCTAACACAGGGAGGTGACGCCATCTTGAGAAAGCAGTTCCCTTTGGCGAAGGGTAATCTTGTGAATCATAGATGGGCAATGCTGCCATCAACCAAGGGAATGAATTTCTCAGTGCTGAAGAAGGAAGGGAGGAGGCAGTACAGTTTACAGCATGATCCACACCTTGAATCACTCAGCACCACTTGCTTCATGAAATATGCTCACCCGCCTAGGAACAGCTTCCATGGAATTCTAGTAATTTTCTTTCCTAGAAACACCTACAAGAGGAATGTTAGTGGGAAAAACTATGTGGTCTTGGAATCACAACTGATACTCATCATCTTCCTGTACCCATTCTAGATGTCCTTTAATTCATCCGGCACTTCTGCTGGTTTAGGTGACACTAACATCTCTGTGGAGTCTGAGAATCAGAGTAGGTGTAGTTCAGGCTATGGATTCTACTTTGCTCTTTGTTGTCAAAATTGGTGCAGAAAGAGATGCTACAGTAGATCACCAGTCATCAAGTATATTGCCTTTTGCCTTCAAGTATGACAGCAGCCTTACTTCCTCCTGATGACCAGGTCCAAATACCCGCAGCAGGTTGGGATCTCCTTTCCTGGTCTACTGGCCTTTTGACATGAGGAACCTGAAGTAAGTGCTTGGCAGTCACAGCTTAAAATTTCATGGACATATTGTGGCATCTCATAGTGAAAGATTTTATCTCTGGGGACCAGAATCTTTAGATCCACAGTGCTTAGATTTGCAGAGATGGGAATCATGTATTCCCCAAGTGGATGACTGAACATGATGGTAAACTCCTCTTTCTACCCCTTGGTTCTTGGATTTATGTGTTCTTTTTGTTGGGGGGGGGGTCACAGTAGCAAACAGCTGTTGTCAATTTAGAGTAGACACTGTGGGCTAGAAGATGACAGCCTATGTTTTCTGAGTATCATCCCAAAGCTGGTGTCTCAGTTTATGGATGGTAAGATCCCATGGTACTAGACATCTACTCTACCTCCTTTGCTATAAAATGAGTCCCTTGGACTGAAGTGATGCTATGTGAGACTCCTTGTTTATAGAACAAACTTTTTAAGCCTTCAGATAGTGACATGAGCTGGGGCCCTGCAGGTAGGAGAGTCAAACCCATAACAAAACTATGTGTCACTATGCTAGATGATTTCCTGCTCCTTCCAGGGTAGAAGAGGTTGAATGAATTAATCTGCTTGCCAGTAAGTGCTGGTTAGTTTCATTGAAGTATGGTATCATATAGGAAGGTTGGTTGCTAGCGAAGTATACATCTTGCAATAATAGCAGTACCTCTATCAGATTTGGTGATGGAGAGTCCATATGCTTGGCCATGGATAGTTTCCATCCTTATCACATGGGTATCATTGTGCCAACACTGGAATGATTGATGTAGAGACTGATTGACTTCAACTGGCCAAGTAGTTTAGTTGTGTAATTTCTCTTCCACAATGGACAGTCTTTGGTAGGCATTAACATATTATATAAAAATCTTCATGCTTTGTGACAGCTCTTATGTGTCCATCCACATACCTCTTCACTGTCCATATCAGCATGTTAGTCAAAGTCACTCAACAAGGCTCTAGGAAGTTCCAGACTTTTTCACATCTTTCTGTCTTCTTATGAGCCCTCCAAATGGTTCCAACCTCTGCCTGCTACCCAGTTCCAAAGTCACTTCCACATTTTCAGATATCCTTACAGCAGAATTCCACTCTACCAGTAACAATTTACTGTATTGGTCCATTCTCACACTGCTAATAAAGATATACACAGGACGGAGGAAAGAGGTTTAATCGACTCACAGTTTAGCATGGTTGGGGAGGCCTCAGGAAACTTACAATCATGGTGAAAGGGGAAGCAAATAAATCCTTCTTCCTATGATGGTAGAAAGGAAAAATGCCCAGCAAAAAGGGGGAAAAGCCCTTTATAAAACCATCAGATCTCATGAGAACTCACTCACTATCATGAGAACAGCATGAAGGTAACTGCCCCTGTGATTAAATTACCTCCCATCAGGTCCCTCCCACAACACATGGGGATTATAGAAACTACAATTCAAAATGAGATTTGGGTGGGGACAGAGCCAAACCATATCAAAGTGCAAGCTACAGAACAAACATCCCTGCCATTTGAGCCATGTAAACTGGTAGAATCTATAGTACTACAGGTACCTGTAATGAAAAGAAAAAAATGCCTTGTAGTGTTTATGAAAAGCAGGAGTTGGAGAATCATAAAGTATATCTTTAGGATTCTGAAGCAAGGCCATGTCATATGTAGCAGAAAATTATAAACCATCTGAAAAAACAGTTCTTGGAGTGCTATCTTGCTCTGGTAGACATGGAGAACGTAGATTTTCTAATTCTTCCAATTTGTTATTAGAATTATTAATTGAACATATATTAAATAAGGGAAAGAAAGACATATAACATTTGTATAGAGCAGGATAAATTCTATTATTTTCCAACAGATTCTACCTGGATTATTTTGTTCATGTTTGCTCTTTGCACTCACTAGAAATTGCCTAGCTCTTTCTTGAGATATATCCATGACACGTCTTCTTCAACTTACTGTGTGCAGCCTAGGGACTTGGTGCCTTGCCTCCCAGCTGCTCCAGTCATGGCTAAAAGCTCCAGCTTGGGCCATGGCTTTAGAAGGTGCAAGACTCAAGCCTTAGCGAATTCCACTGGTGTCAAGCCTGAAGGTTCACAGAAGTCAAGAACTGAGGTTTGGGAACCTCTACCTAGATTTCTGGGAATGTATGAAAATGCCTAGATGCTCAGACAGAAGTTTGCTGAATGGATGAAGTCCTCAGAGAGAACCTCTGCTAGGGCAATATAGAAGGGAAATGTGGGGTGTGAGATCCCCACAGAGATTCCCCACTGGGGCACTGCCTAGTGGAGCTGTGAGAAGAGGGCCATCATCCCCCAGACCCCAGAATGGTAGATCCACCGAGAGTTTGCACCGTGTGCCTGGAAAAGCCACAGACACTCAACACCAGCCTGTGAAAGCAGCCAGGAGGGGGGCTGTACCCTGCAAAGCCACAGAGGCAGAGCTGCCCAAAACTATGGGAGCCCACCTCTTGCATCAGCATGACCTGGATGTGAGACCTGTAGTCAAAGATCATTTTGGAACTTTAAGGTTTAATGACTGTCCTATTGAATTTTGGACTTGCATGGATCCTGTGGCTGTTTTGTTTTGGCCAATTTCTCCCATTTGGAGGGAATGTATTTATGCAACACCTTTACCCCCATTGTATCCAGGAAGTAACTAACTTGCTTTTGATTTTACAGGTTCATAAGTGGAAGGGACTTGCCTTGTCTCAGAAGAGACTTTGGACTTGGACTTTTGAGTTAATGCTAGAAAGAGTTAAGACTCTGGGGGACTGTTGGAAGGGCATGATATTGTTTTGAATCATGAGAACATGAGATTTAGGAAGGGCCAAGGGAGAAATAATATGGTTTGACTATGTCTCTATTTAAGTCTCATCTTGAATTGTAGTTCCCATAATAGCCATGTGTTATGGGAGGGACTCAGTGGGAGGTAATTAATCATGGGGGCAGTTACCTTCATGATGTTCTCATGATAGTGACTTGTCACAAGATCTGATGGTTTTATAAGGGGCTTTCCCTGCTTTTTGCTGAGCACTTCTCCTTGCTCCTCACCATGTGAAAAATAATGTGTTTTCTTCCCCTTCTACCATAATTGTAAGTTTCCTGAGGCCTTCCCATCCATGCTAAACTGTGAGTCAATTAAACCTCTTTCTTTTATAAATTACCTAATCCTGGGTATGTCTTTATTAATAGCGCAAGAACGGACTAATAAAGACTTGCTGCAAAGTCCATTCCTACTGTAGGCCTAATTCAAACTTGACAGCAGTGTCACTTGGTATATCTTTGTGTTTCTTTCTTAGTGACAGGAGATATGAGATTGAATAAGTTCTTTTCTTTGGAAGGGATGTTTTAGTATTCTGCAATCCAGCATGCCCCTAAAAATCTTCACTGACGTAGTGAGCCCCTGCATCTTCTACAGCACATGTATCTTACTGAGACCTCCAACATACTTTCCATTTCTAGCTCATCTAGTTTGATTAACATTATGTCATCAATAGAATGTACTATTAAAAAATTTTGTAAAATGTACACATGGCTCAAGTCACTTCAGCTTCGATTATAACAGAGGATGAGAGAGTTGACATAATGTTGCCCATCCCATGTGACCATAATCTGCTTCTGATCCTTCTTCTGGTCCTGGTTCCTAATAAGAATGGAAATAATGTATTTGCCAAACAGATGTCTGCATACCATGTACTGAGGCTGTATGTCTTCCTCTTGGCTTTCCTCAGTCTTACAACTCTTACCCTATAGACCAAGGAATTAATATAGCAGTTCTGTCAACCAGCAAGTATGTTCAAATTATTCACATTTTAATTGGAAATATGACCACTGAGTGGATCCATGAACTCAATGGACCTACTGTAAGCTGAACCTAGACCAGAACTATGTAAGGTTGGCTCCCATACATCATTATTCTAAAAGGGCCATCATGATTATCCTTCACATCTCCAAGAATCAGTATCAGCTCATATCCTATGTCCAAAATATTTTTAAATGTCTTAGTAGTCTGAGTATTCTCCTTTTGCTGGTACACAGTGAGTTGCATCAATGGTCACAAATCCCTCAGAGGAAGGACTGACGGAATAACTAGAGTGCACACCTGTAGTGGTGTTGCAGAGTCCTTCCTGCTGAAGACCTGGCCTCTCTTTCTGCCATTCTCTTGTGGGTCTAAACTCTCACTTAGATCTAGAAAGTGGGAAGGGGTCATGATTTTTATTGAAGTGGATGCCCTAGCTTCCTGATCATCCATCCTTGAATTATTTTGATTATATAGATTGAGCAAGTATCCTTGTAGGTTGTCCATCCATCCTGTCTCCAAGGCACTGTGTTCTATTCGACCATCCCTATATCTCTCTGAAGGTCAGCACCACCCCCATTTTCTGGCTTGCTGCCCCATTCAGACCTTTCTGTTTATTTCTATAATTGCAGCCACCTGCCTTTTCACAGTTAAACACAACCAGCTGGTCTCTATTATTTTGAAATCTTGTCAAGTCTTATTTATATCAGTTCTGTAGCAACGCCTTCCACCACCAGATTGTGAGCTTCTCTGTGATGTTGGTGCCCTACTCAATACCATATTCTTCATAGTTTTAGAAAATCAACTGTCTCTGGGTTTTCATCATGAAACAGTGCTGGATGGTAGGTATCCTACCTGTACTGGTTGTCATTAGGAGAAGCTGTAAGTTGAAGAAGACGTGTCATGGATATATCTCAAGAAAAAGCTAGGCAATTTCTAGTGAGTGCAAAGAGCAAACATGAACAAAATAATCCAGGTAGAATCTATTGGAAAATAATAGAATTTATCCTGCTCAATACATATGTTATATGTCTTTCTTTCCCTTATTTAATATATGTTCAATTAATAATTCTAATAACAAATTGGAAGAATTAGAAAATCCTTATTAATCAACCTTACAGCAGAGTTTTTATTAATATTAAACCCAAAAAAATGCCCATCAATGTTAGACTGGATAAAGAAAATGTGGCACATATACACCATGGAATACTATGCAGCCATAACAAAGAATGAGTTCATATCCTTTGCAGGGATATGAATAAATCTGGAAACCATCATTCTCATCAAATTAACAGAGGAACGGAAAACCAAACACCACATGTTTTCACTCATAAGTGGGAGCTGAAAAATGAGAACATATAGGCCCAGAGAGGGGACCATCACACATTGGAGCCTGTCAGGGGGTCGGGGGCAAGGTGAGGGATAGCATTAGGAGAAATATCTAATGTAGGTGATGGGTTGATGGGTGCAGCAAACCACTATGGCACATGTATACCTATGTAACAAACCTGCACTTTCTGAACATATATCCCAGAACTTCAAGTATAATAATACCAAAAAGATTTCAAATGATTTATTATTACTATGAATCATTAAAATCTGCAAATTTATTCCACTAAGGAAGAACTGACCCCATTTTTAACTCCCTTCTAAATAAGAACCATAGGTTCTGTGATATTTTTCTTCTTTTTCTTTTGCAATCCAAAGTCACAAAGACTTTCTTTTGTATTTTCTTCTTGAGGTTTTTTAGGTTTCGGTTTCATATTCAGGTCCATGGTTTATTTTCAGTTAATTTTTGTATGTGGTGTGAGGTATGAATTAAATTTCATTTTTTGTCGTATGGAAATACAATGATTCCATCACCAGCTGTTGAAAAGACAATCATTTTTTTCCACAAAATCATCTCTCCTTTGTTGAAAATCAAGTGGCTATATATGTGATGATCTATTTCTCAACTCTATTTTGCCATGTTGATTTATTTGTTTATGCCAATACCATAGTGTTTGATAGCTATAGCTTTATAGTAAATATTGAAATAGGGATGTATAAGCTCTCCAACTTTCATAATCTTCAAATTTGTTTTAATTATTCTGAGTCTTTTTCATTCTTAAACTAAATGTAAAATTTGTCAATTCCTACAAAAAAACTTGGGATTTTGATTGGAATTGCATTGAGTATATATATCAATTGGAAATATTTGACATCTGAACAATATTGACACTTTCAATCCACGAATATGTTTACTTATTTAAGTCTTCTTTAGTTTCTCTCAGCAATGCTTTATAATTTTCAGTGGATAGATATTATATATGTTTTGGTAGATCCACTCTTAAGTGTTTCATGTTTTGACGTTATTCTAATTAATATTTTAAAATTTTGTATTTCAGATTACTCAGTGCAAGTATATAGAGATAAAATTTGTTTTTCTATATTGACCTTGTAACTTTTTAAATTGATAAGCTCTCTTATTAGTTTTAATAACTTTTTGTAAAATCCATGGGGATTTTCACCAGTCATGTTGCTTAAAAATAAGGAGCATTTACCTATTTTTTTCTAATTTCTATTATTTTTTATCCTTTTTCTTGCCTTATTATCCTGACTAGAACATCCAGTACAATGTTAAATAGAAGTGATTAGGATGGATGTCCTCACCTTGTTCTTGATCTTAGGAAATAAGTGCAGTATCCTACGAATTATGTTAGGACCAGGCATAGTGGCTCATGCCTGTAATCTCAACACTTTGGGAGGCCAAGGCAGGAGGATCCCTTGAGCCCAGGTGTTCAAGATCAGCCTGGGCAACATAGGGAGACCCCATCTTCACAAAATTTTTTTTAAAAGCCAGGCATAGTGATGCGTGCCTATACTTCCAGCCACTAAGAAGGCAGAGTCAGGAGGATCACTTGAACTGGAGAGATTGAGGCTGCAGTGAACTGTGATTGTACCATTGCACTCCAATCGGGGCAACAGAGCATGACCCTGTCTTGAAAAAAGAAAAAAAAGAGAGAGTGATGTTATTGTAGGTTTATTGTAGATCCTCTTCATTAGGTTGCTATGTAAATAGTTGTTATATTGCATTTAAAAATTTGTATTATCTTGTATTTTTGAATATTTTTGATCTGTGGTTGGTTGAATGAACAGATGTGGAACCAACAGGTATAGAGGGCTGATTGTACTCCTAGTTTTATAAGGCTGGTTTTTATTAGACTTTATCAGTGTATGTATACCACATATAAAGTTTATAATATGGACAGCTTATGGTTAATAATATATAATATTTCATATTTGTGTTGATGCAATCAAGATAATATAAATAACAAATATCAAGAAATAAAACTCCTTTATTCATACATTTGTTCCCAAACTCATTAATATACTCATTGATTCAGTTTCTTAATGTATTTATGAAATTATTTATTCTCAACTACTGTTTAATAAAGAGCTTTTATGTGTCAGGCACTGTTCAAGGCCCTGGAAAATTAGCCTGAACAATAAACACTGGCATGAGGAAACAAATAAGAAAACATCAGAGCACTATAAATATGTGGTCCTTTGACATTGTGATAAACATACGGCCAGATGATGTGAAAGACAATGCCCTAGGGTTTGCTTTAGGTTGGGAGATCAGAAAGGTATTACAAAGAAGATGACATTTAAGTTAAAACCTCAATGACCAAAAGGAAATTGCCACAAACACATTTGGGGGACCAATAATTTGTGCAAAGGAAACAACTTCTAAATAAAACTACATGAGTGAGTGAGCTTGGGCTGTCTGAGGATTTCTGAAGCCAGTGAGGCTGGTAAAGATGGAGGGAAATGAAGTCAGTGGAAGATGAAGTTAGGGGAGTAGAAAGGTTACACATATCAGTCACCTTAGGCCCAGGTACTTTAATGCAGGAGAAATGAGAATCTCCTGGCAGGTGTCAAGCAAAATAGTGATATGATATGGTTTATATGTTTAAAAGGTTATCCTAGATACTAGGCTAGGGCAAGAGAAGAAGCATGTAGTCAGATGAAAGATGGAGGTGGTTTAGATTAGGACAATAGTAACAGAAGTGGAGATATGTGAGTGGGTACGTGTTATGCTTTGGAGATGGAACATGCTGTTGGATTGGATTAAGAAGTTGGGGAATGTTTTCCTTCTGCTGGCTTGTGCATTTCTGGGCTCAGCAACTGTGTATAGTGCTGTCGTTTCCTGAGATAAAGAGTTCTGAGTAAGAAGATTTGAGGGAATGGAACTCAAGATGTCCTTTTGGATATCTTACTTTTGAAGTAGCTAATTGCTATTCCAGTGGAAATGTCAAATAGACATTGTGTATCTAAATGTAGTGTTTACAGGGATGCCATTCATTAACTCAATCAGTCATTTCACAAAAACTTGTAGAAAACTATTATATGTTAGCTAATTCTGCTAGTGATGGGGGTGTTACTATAAAGAAGTAGTAAGATCATCCCTTGCTTTAAAAAGTTCATTTTTTGGCCCAGTGCAGTGACTCACACCTGTAATCCCAGCACTTTGGGAGTCTGAGGCCGGCGGATCATGAGGTCAGGAGTTCGAGACCAGCCTGGTCAACATGGTGAAACCCCATCTCTACTAAAGATACAAAAAATTAACCGGGCGTGGTGGTGCGCACCTGTAATCTCAGCTATTCAGGAGGCTGAGGCAGGAGAATCACTTGAACCCGGGAGGCAAAGGTTGCAGTCAAGATCATACCACTGCACTCCAGCCTGGGCAACAGGGCAAGACTCCGTCTCAAAAAATATAGAAAATAAAAATAAAAGTTCTTTTTTTTTGTGGGAAAAGCAGACATACAGATGCATAATTACTATCAATATATAGTACAATAAGTACTTTAATAAAGAAAGAAACAGCACTTTAAATAACAAGCAATGGCATGACCATTTCTGCTTAAAGGAATTGGTAAAGGACATAGTAAGGAATGACATTTTCAGAGTTGCTAAAATTTTGACGTTGATAGTATTTTATCTTTAGTGCAAATATGATGCCAAGTTACTAGAGTAAAATTTCTGAAAATAATCTTGTAAATGTGCATGTGATCTTTGAAAGCTAAGTGTAATATCTTCAGAAAGACCATGGAGAATTATCCCAAATACAAATTACCTCAAATACGAATAGAGACAAATCGAAGAATCAATGTGCTGCATGTGCAGAAAGTAAAAACATTTTTCACATGTTGTATTTTCTCTGATCAGTTTTAGCACTGTTATGGGGGATAACATTTTCCAATGAGTAATTGAATGGATGACAATTTCCTTTCCATCTCCTTTACTATTGTCTAGGCAAGTGAGAATTTTTCAAAGTATATTTTTAAAAATAGCAATAAGCATCCGCATCCTCCAGGTAGTGTCTTGCCAACTCATGTATACCAAATCTTATTTCCTAATGCTTACTGCTGTTATTAACTACTCTACTTACTTAAGGATTCTGTTGACTTCTTGTTCTACCTCTGTCTGTTTCTACTTCACGTATAGCCTTGAAAGCAGCAAGCAAACTGCTTGAAACCGAAAGTTTAATTGCTTCTTGGGCCCTTCTGGAAGCTGTGAGTCTAGCGGGAGAGACGAGTGATTAGGTGGAAAGTTTTCCTCAGTCGGACAGGTTGTAGATTCTTAGCACACAGTTAAGAAACAAAGAAGCCCTAAATGGAGGAAGCAGGAGGGGTCCATTTATTTTTGGAGGTCGGTGTTCCAGCAAAAACCAGATCTGCAAGGCAAATTCTAAAACAGCTGTAACTGGGGGCGTGGTCCATTTGCCAGCTTTCTGGTCCCTCCTCGGATGTGTGGTATAAGACCTACAATGAAGGCCCAATATTGTGTGCTGCCTTAACATCTGGGGAAGCAAGGAGAAGGTCAAATGGCCTAACCACAACTCTCTGCTCACATAGATCAAGTCCTCTCGCCAAACAACCCTCCTTATCATGGGAAACAAGCACAGTGCCTGCTTATCCCTGAGTGGTGGGTTTCAGTTCCCTGCCAGTTCATGGAATATCCACACAGCCAATCACATCCTGCCATAGAACCACCCCACTTCCTTGGTACTGCAAAATCTGCCTCCCACAGGCCCTGGTTGTTCACTCTGTTAAGAGTCACCTATGTGTGGCTCTGTATGTGTGCTGTGTCCTTCTCCCTGGGCTGTGGGAATATGTGACTCATAAACTGCTGTTATCTCACCTGTCCAGTGTTGGGTGTGCTGCGTTCAGAAATCCTCATAGCTCTGGGGTAGAAAGTTCTCCATCATCAAGGGAAGTGAATAGTGGGGTGATTAAAGTAAGTTGGTACTAAGAGGCACATAGTTCTTTTCCCTAGCCAGTTTCAGAGCACTTTAAGAACTGGAAGTGTGTGCCTTTACCCCAAGAAGTGTAGAGGGAGGGCAGCTAATTTTGAAAGTGACCACAAGAAAGAATTTACCTTCTTTGCCATCCTAACCTTTCTTGAATTTTTGTGAAACTTGATGTTACACATCCAAGGCTCATGCTCTCTTCCTGCCTTCGTGTTTTCATCCTTCATTACACCATTGTGGTCTGATCTTCTACCCATATCAATGTCTTAATTCTCAATTCTGCATGGATTAGTTCCTCTCCTAATTATATTTTCCTTTACAGGGCCTTTCCAATATACACATTAGTTCTTCTCACACTGTGCTACCAAAGGTGTTCGGGAGTGGGGCTTCTGCCAGAGTAAACCTTTTCCAACTTCTTTTGGCCCTTGGCTTCTGCAATTATGATGCTTCAAGTTTTTCTTTTATTTTTAGCTGATACATAATAATTATACATATTTATCAGGTACATAGTGATGTGATACGTATGCAATGTACAGTGATCAGATCGAGGTTATTAGCATATATTCATTTTCTCAAACATTTGTCATCTCTGTGTTGGAGACATTCAAAATCCTCTTTTCTAGCTACTTGGGAATATACAGTAATTTATTGTTAACTATAGTCACCCTACAGTGCTATAAAACACTAGGACTCATTCCTCCTATCTAGCTGTAGTTTTGTATTTGCTAACAAATCTCTCTCCATCCTTTTCTCCCCTACACATTTCCCAGCATCTAATAATGATAATTCTACTCTCTACAACATGCTCAACTTTTGAAGCTCCCATACTTGAGTGAGAACATGTTGTGTCCATCTTTCTGTGCCTGACCTATTTCACTTAACATAATGTTCTTCAGGTTCATCCATCTTGCCTTGAAAGACAAGATTTCATTCTTTTTTATGGCTGAATAGTATTATATTGTATATGTACACCATTTTAAAAATCCATTCACCTGTGGATGTACACTTATGTTGATTCCATATCTTGGCTATTGTGAATGGTGCTGTAATGAACATGGGGGAGCAGACCAGGTATTTCTTTGATGTACTGATTTTCTTTCCTTTGGATAAATAGCCAGCAGTGGGAATGCTGTGATTCTCCAAGTTTTGATTGGAGGATATTCTTTGTGTATCAGCTCCTGCCAAGTTCAGTAGTTAGAATGCTTGCATTCTATTTTGTTTGGAGTATTATTCATTTTTAGATCACCAGGATTTTCTTTTGAAAATATTAAAATTTTACTATAAATTCAAGCATAAGTGATAGGTATTAGATTATTTCTGCCCCTCGAACTAGCACAGTGAGTCAAAAGTTGACTTACATACATTACCCACGTGAGTATGTTTGTGAATATTTCCACAATAGGCTGCGACCTAGCTGCAGGTATCTTTGGTTTCTAAGTACACAGTGGTTGATGGCATCAACTTTGTAGCTATTTTCATACACAGGAGTAGCCACTCTAGTCACATATAGCACCTACATATACACACTAGAACATACTCCATTTTCATACATACGATAGATTTCTTATTTTTTCTCCTTCTCTCTCCACTGCTGCAAAAAATATTGCATTTCCATTTGGCTCTGATAGAAAATGTTGTCCTGAGTTAAAGGGAGCACTTGGTTGTCTGATAAACTGGAGCTGCAGTGATAGCACACTCAAGAGTTGTCAAGGAGGAGGAGATTGATTTCTGCAAATGGAATCACATGGCAACTGAAAGTGATAGCTACAAAACTATCACCCCCTTCTGTTTGACATTGATCCTTCTGCCATGTGCCAGATCATTATCTTGTGAGCAGAAGGGAATTGCAACTTTACGTAATTCATGGAAGTTTTACAAGAGGGAGTGGGAAAGGCAGACTGTCTGGTACAATGCCCTGATTGAGAGAGGTTTGTAGCCCACAGTGATGACATGAAATACTCAAACAGAAAAGTATTTATTCATAAAATAAGGTTGCATTTACATGGCATGGAGATCATTTTAAGAAATGGTAAGAAAATTCACAATATGCAATTCTAATCCAGGTTAGTATTTAAAAGAATGGGCTTGTGTTAACATGGCATTTCCCAGGTCACACTTTAGTCTGCTGTGCAGCTTGAAGACAATTTTTTTTTTCCATTTTGAGTCATTGTTACGTGTTGGTGCATTTCCAAGTCAGATTAAAGACAACTCATGGGCTGTGGAATGCATTACAGTTACCCATGTTAGGACCTGGTAATTGGTATGAATGAATCAATGCATTTGCTCTGGGAGGGTTCTGAGATCAAACAGGTTTAATAAAATTATTTTAAATGGATTCTTCCTGTCATTTAAAAGAATTGTCTGTAACCTCATCAACTTGCATTGAAAAATTCTTTCCACCTTCTGGAGAGATCAGTGTGGACATACACGTTTCATAGTATCGAGTAGGTGCTGCCCTCTGCTACACAAGCTTACATGTGTCTGTCAAAGTGTGTTCTTTGTCTTTGGCAATTGTGCATCTCAGACTATTTGCTTTAATATTGGAGATAATATAGATTTGATGGGACAGGAATCTATGTGACAAATGGAACACTGAATCTCCTGCCACTAGAAAGAGTGTAATAAAGAGTACATTAAAATACACTGCAGCACCGGGCATGGTGGCTCACACCTGTAATCCCAGCACTTTGGGAGGCCGAGGTGGGCGGATCACGAGGTCAGGAGATTGAGACCATCCTGGCTAACACGGCGAAACCCCGTCTCTACTAAAAATACGAAAAATTAGCCGGGCGTGATTGCGGGCGCCTGTAGTCCCAGCTACTCGGGAGGCTGAGGCAGGAGAATGGCGGGAACCTGGGAGGCAGGGCTTGCAGTGAGCTGATATTGCGCCACTGCACTCCAGCCTGGGTGACAGAGCAAGACTCTGCCTGAAAAAAATTAATAAAATAAAAATAAATAAGGCAGGGCGCCATGGCTCAAGCCTGTAATCCCAGCACTTTGGGAGGCTGAGACGGGCGGATCACGAGGTCAGGAGATCGAGACCATCCTGGCTAACACGGTGAAACTCCGTCTCTACTAAAAAAAATACAAAATTAAAAGAATTAGACGGTGAAACCCCGTCTCTACTAAAAAATACAAAAAAACTAGCCGGGCGAGGTGGTGGGCGCCTGTAGTCCCAGTTACTCGGGAGGCTGAGGCAGGAGAATGGCGTAAACCCGGGAGGCGGAGCTTGCAGTGAGCCGAGATCACGCCACTGTACTCCAGCCTGGGCGACAGGGCAAAACTCCGTCTCAAAATAATAATAATAATAATAATAATAATAATAATAATAATAATAATAATAAATAAATAAATAAATAATAAAATACCCTGCAGCATAGGCACGCTCTGTAACCGCAGATCTCATTTTTAAGGAATGGACACAGAGTAATTCTCTTATCTTGATGTACATCTTACTCACCCCCTAATGCATAGCTCATATCACCCCTCTAGTTCCTAATCATTATCTGGCTTGCGTGTCCCACCTCCATGATCCTTACTCTCAATAGATAACATTTGCCCTATGGTATGAAAAGACAAAAGGTAATAATAAGCAGAAACCCTCACAAATGTTCTCTCACTGTTAAAAAACTTTTTTGAAAAGGAAACCATGCCACAGTCCACTTCCTCATTCCCTGTTTGTTCTCCACCTACTGCAAACCAGCTTCTAGTCACACTACACTACTAGAAAAGGTTCTCATTGAAACAATGACGACTTGCCAACTGGCAAATTCAACCACCATCTCTTGACCTTGGTGGCAATCAACATTACTCACTATCTGTCTTCTTCCTTCTACAGTAGTCTCTGCCTTATGTATTGTTTTGCTTTCCATGATTTTAGTTATCTGAGGTCAACTGTCGCCCTAAAATACTAAATTGTAAATTCCAGAAATAATTCATGTTTTATATTGCATTCCTGCACCGTCATTCCCCTCCTGCTCCATCCCACCTCTGGACAAGAATCATTTCTCTGTCTTATGTATCATTTCTTTGTCTTATGTCCTACCCTGTGGACACTACTGGCCACTCACTCAAGAGCCATCTCATTATCAGATTGACAGATCACAACAAGAAGAAGGGTAAGTATAGTAGAATAAGGTATTTGAGAGAGTGAGTGTGAGAGTGTGAGAGAGAGACCACATTCGTATAATCTTTATTACATTATATTGTTATAATTGTTCTGTGTTATTAGTTGCTGTTAATATCTTACTGTGCCTAACTCATAAGTTAAAATTTATCCTAGGCATGTATATATAGGAAAAAAAAGTAGTACATAGAATATATCGGGTTTGGTATCCACTGGGGGTCTTGGAACATTACCCTGTGGATAATTGGAGACTACTATAATCCAAAATACTGCTTTCTCTTGTTTTAACTTTTTTTCTTACCTCTCAGATTGTTGCATTTCAGTTTACTTCAGGGACTGTCTCCTATACTTGCCTGGGTAGAGGTGAGAGGAGGCATATGTTTGGCTATAAGTATTCTTGAGTTAAACAGCACATGACTCCATAATACTGGCTCCTCTCCTCTGCCTTCTGTGTTGTCTATAGCCCCTCTGTTACCATTTTCCCTCCAATTCTGTAGCCAGGCTTGGAGATAGAAAGTGCTTAATTTATTACTAGGTATATGCATAGTAAGTGCTTAATTAAAATTATCTCATTATGGATGGATTTAAGTGATCTAACATACATATTTTAAATTTTTCTATAATTTAATTTTGTCATTAATTCTCAATAATGCTTCCCCGTCTTTAAAACAATTCAATTTATTCAAATTGCAACTATCCATTAATTATCCTATGTTGCTTCTTTCTTCTATATTAAATCATTTCTCTTATTGGATTTGGGTCAATAGCTCTTTATACATTTCATCAGAGTTCCAGTAAAGCTTTTTGATAATTTCCTATTTAATTAAAACATTAATATAATTATATAAAGAAGTTATACATAGATTAATATTGTAAAGTTAAAGATACGGCTGAGATGAGATGAAATGGACTCACGTATTTGCTTCGACTGGGCATTTAGTTAGTCTAAAATGTACATTAGTAATAGAAATCACCACGTGGAGAGTTTGTAGATTTAGTTTTCATGTCAGAGACAGGATATACCTTGAAAGCATTTGAAAAGATTGCTAAGGAGACCAAACAACAATGTCCCGTTCCCTCTGACTCATGTAAAGTGATGATGAATACAAAAAAGGAAGCACACATACACACACACACACACACACACACACACACACACACACACACAGAGAGAGAGAGAGAGAGAAGAGAGAGAGAAATAAGGTTTAGTAGAAAAATATAAAAGACTTAGATTCAAATTATACCCGCAGCACTGATAGCTCTCTGATAACTCACTTAATCTCTTTAAATGGGACCCTATAGGTCGGGAAGAATTTCACCTACCTATCTATTTTCTGGCACTGGAAAGTTAATTGTGATTAGTAACTGTCCTACACATGTAAAGGATTATTTAGATTATCATGCACATGATAAATATGCATTATCTGTGACTAAATTGAAGTGAACCTCACACGAAGCTCAATAGTCTTCCCTAAAAGATAATACCCTCAGGGAACATACAGGTCAATCCTATGCTGCCTGAACCAAATTATTCTTACAATATTAACTGTTACTTTATCTTTCCAAGTTTTACTTTGTTCATCTGTAAAGCTGAGACATTAATAGTAGGTACCTACCTCATGGAAGAGTTATAAGGATTAATTGAGACAATACAGGCAATACCTCAGAGATATTGGAAGCTGGATTCCAGAGCACCACAATAAAGCAAACATCTCAATAAAGTGAGCCACACAAATGTTTTGTTTCCCCAGTGCATATAAAAGTTATGTATATTATGTCTTAGAAAGTAGTCATACCTTAAAAATATTTTATTGATAAAAAATTCTGTGTCCTGAGAGTTTTGGTATGTTATATTTTTATTTGTCTCTAAGTATTTTCTAATTTTCCTTGTGATTTCTTCTGCAATTCATTGGTTGTTTAAGAGGATGTTTCGTTTCCAAAATTTATGAATTGTCCAGTTTTCCTTCTGTTATTGATTTCTAACTTTATTCTGTTATGGTTAGAGAAGATACTTTGCATAATATCTATTTTTTAAAAATCTGTTAAGACTGAATTCATGGCCTAATATTTGGTCTATCATGGAAAATTTCCCACATGCATTCTGTTGTTGTTGGGTAGTGTTCTGTATATGTCTGTCAGATTAGTAGCTTTATTGTTCAAGTCCTTTATTTCCTTATCTTCTCTTTGCTTGTTCTATACATTCATTATCGAGAGTGGATTGTTGAAGTTTCTAGTATTTTAAAGTGCCTATTTCTCCCATCAATGTTGACAATTTCTCCTTCTTATATTTTGATCATCTACTAACTGTGTAAATGTCTATAATTGTTATATGTTCTTCCTTTATTGAATCTTTTATTCATATATAGCATCCTTCTTTGTTTCTCATAAGCTCTTTTATTTTATTTATTCCTTTATTTATTTATTTTGAGATGGAGTCTGGCTCTGTCACCCAGGCTGGAGTTTAGTAGCATGATTTTGGCTCACTGCAATTTCTGCCTTCCAAGTTCAAGCAATTCTTCAGCCTCCCGAGTGGCTGGAATTACAGTCATGTGCCACCACGCCCAGCTAATTTTTGTATTTTTAGTAGAGATGGGGTTTTGCCATGTTGATCAGGCTGGTCTCAAACTCCTGACCTCAATGATCCTCCTGCCTTGTCCTCCCAAAGCACTGGGATTACATGCCTGAGCTACTGCACCTGGCCAGATTCTCATAAGCTTTTTATCTTCTTTTTTACTTGAGCTTTTATTTTAGACACAGGGAGTACATGTGAAGGTTGGCTACATGGGAATATTTCATGATGCTAAGGTTTGGGGTATGGATCCCATCACCTAGGCAGTGAGCATAGTAGCAGATAGGTAGTTTTTAAACCTAGCCCCTCCTCTATTCTCTAGTAGTTCACAGTGTCAATTGTTCCCATATTTATGTCCATGTGTGCTCAGTGTTTAACTCCCACTTTAACTGAAAATACGCAGTATTTGGTTTTCTGTTCCTGTTTCAATTTATGTTTAGGACTTTGGCCTTCAGCTTCATCTATGTTGCTGCAAAGAACATGATTTCATTCTTTTTTATGGAGAGATAGTTGCATAGTATGCCATGGTGTGTATATATATGTATAAAATGGTAGTGATATATCATGCTGTAAATATATATATATATATATATATAGAGAGAGAGAGAGAGAGAGAGAGAGAGAAGCAAAGATACAGAATCAACCCAAGAGCCTATCAATGATAGATCGGATAAAGAAAATGTGAAATATATATATATAAAATATAATGTGATATATAATATATATTATACATAATGTGATATAGTATATTATATATAATGTGATACACAATATATATTATATATTATATATAATGTGATATACAATATATAATATTATAT